>NC_057803.1:319489921-319698116 GCF_018294505.1 Triticum aestivum | reverse complement strand
CCCGCGGGGCGGGCGGGCCGCGGCGGTGAGGTGGTCGCCGGGCCACGTGGCGCACTCTGACTCGCGGTGGACGGCGGCGGCGGCTTGTCCGGCGGCAGACGGACATGTCCGGTGGCGGCGGGGATTTTTGGATCTAGGGTTTAGGGGGAGAAGAACCGTGAATTTCGGAGGGGAACCTTTATATAGGCATAGGAGGAGCTAGGAGAGTCCAAATGAGGTGCGGTTTTCGGCCACGCGATCGTGATCGAACGCTCTAGAAGATTGAGAGGGTTTTGGTGGGTTTTGGGCCAAAATGGAGGGGTGTTGGGCTGCAACACACACGAGGCCTTCTCGGTCCCTCGGTTAACCGTTGGAGCATCAAACGAAGTCCAAATGGTACGAAACCTGACATGCGGTCTACCGGTAGTAAACCAAGACCTCTTGGCAAGTCTCGGTCCAATCCGGAAATGTTTAACCCCCACACACGAAAGAAAGGTAGAAATGACCACCGGAGGAGAACGGAGCGCCGGAATGCAAAACGGACAACGGGGAAAATGCTCGGATGCATGAGACGAACACGTATGCAAATGCAATGCACATGATGACATGATATGAGATGCATGACAACAACAACAACACACGGAGACAAAAACCTGAACCCGAGAAAATAAAATAACTTAACGCCGGAAACGGCAAGAGTTGGAGTACATATAGGGTAAATCACATCCGGGGTGTTACATCGCCGTACCAAAGTGTACGGGTGGAACATGTCATTAATGAACATATATTCGTAAAAAAGAGGTAATGCGGTAATAGATGTAAGCTATGCATTGTTTATTTAAAAAAGCTGCTATCAAAGCAGAACGATACAAATTGTGCGATAAGCAAAAGATGGGACTATCAAATATGTCCTTTCCAGGGGCGAGCTGCGGAATGTTATGCGAAACAGGTATACTGCTCGTTATAGAGACCACCTTAGAGTTCCGTAGTGCGACGTAGCTTTCTGCTTCCCTGGTTGTATCGTTTGTGTGGTAATTGTACTGCCGGACAAGCCTTCCGAAGAATGGAGTCCTGAAAATAAGAGAAAATTTAAGAAATCGGCAGCCCCTAGTGCCGTTTAAGCCGCGTTTCGGGCTTGCCGTGATGGTGCCCCTCCCCCTGTGCCCATGGTATTTCTAGAGCATAGTTATGTACGCGCGGCACTGGTTTCGCAAGTTCGCGAGGGATGGGGTTGGGGACGCATTGCTACGCTTGCTCGGAACATGCCGGGCGGTCTTGTTGTAGGTTACTCCGGGCGCGCTTGACGGTGTCAGGACGTTTAATGGCCGGACTGGAGAATTGCTTTGAGAGGCTGCTTTGTACTTCCGCTGCGATAGCCGCTGTATGTTCCTCCGTTCGGAGAGAGCGTTCGGTGTTTCCATTGACCGTGATGACGCCTCGAGGGCCTGGCATCTTGAGCTTGAGGTATGCGTAGCGCGGCACCGCATTGAACTTGGCAAATGCGGTTCGCCCGAGCAGTGCATGATAGCCACTACGGAATGGGACTATGTCGAAGATTAACTCCTCGCTTTGGAAATTATCCGGAGATCCGAAGACCACTTGAAGTGTAACTGAGCCTGTACAGTTGGCTTCTACACCTGGTATGACGCCTTTAAAGGTCGTTCTGGTGGGTTTAATCCTCGAGGGATTGATGCCCATTTTCCGCATTGTATCCTGATAAAGCAGGTTCAGGCTACTGCCGCCGTCCATAAGGACTCTAGTGAGGTGAAATCTGTCAATAATTGGGTCTAGAACTAATGCGGCGAATCCGCCATGACGGATGCTAGTGGGGTGGTCCCTTCGATCAAAAGTGATCGGGCAGGAAGACCATGGGTTGAACTTTGGGGCGACTAGCTCCATCGCGTATATGTCCCTTAGCACACGCTTCCGCTCCCTCTTCGGGACGTGGGTTGCGCATATCATGTTCACCGTCCGCACTTGTGGGGGAAAACCTTTCTATCCACTGTTATTCGGCGGTCGGGGCTCCTCCTCGTCATCGCTATGCAGCCCCTTGTCTCTGATTTCGGCATTTAACTTGCCTGCCTGCTTGAACACCCAACAATCCCTGTTGGTGTGATTGGCTGGTTTTTCGGGGGTGCCATGTATCTCGCATGAGCGGTCGAGTATTCGGTCCAAACTGGACAGGCCCGGAGTATTTCTTTTGAATGGCTTTTTCCGCTGACCGGGTTTAGAGCCTCTGAATCCGGCATTAACTGCCGTATCCTCAACATTGTCGCCATTAATGCGGCGCTTTTGCTTGTTGCGACGCAACCTGCCACTGCTGTCCTTGGTATCCGAATTACCATGGCTCTTGGTCATGTTATTGCTGTGAGCTAGCCAGCTGTCTTCTCCCGCGCAAAGTGGGTCATAAGTGTCGTGAGGGCTGCCATAGATTTCGACTTTTCCTGTCCTAGGTGCCGTGCAAGCCACTCGTCGCAGATGTTATGCTTGAAGGCTGCTAGGGCCTCTGCGTCCAGACAGTCGACGATTTGATTATTCTTGGTTAGGAACCATGTCCAGAATTGTCTAGCCGATTCCTCTGGCTGCTGAATTATGTGTCTTAGGTCATCGGCGTCTGGTGGTCGCACATAAGTGCCCTAGAAATTGTCAAGGAATGCGGCTTCCAAGTCCTCCCAACAACCAATTGATTCTGCTGGCAAGCTGTTAAGCCAATGCCGAGCTGGTCCTTTAAGCTTGAGTGGGAGGTATTTGATGGCGTGTAAGTCATCACTGCGGGCCATGTGGATATGAAGGAGATAGTCCTCGATCCATACCGCAGGATCTGTTGTGCCATCATATGATTCGATGTTCACGGGTTTGAAACCCTCGGGGATTTGGTGATCCATTATTTCATCTGTGAAGCATAGTGGGTGTGCAGCGCCTCTGTACTAGGCTATATCACGACGTAGCTCAAACGAGCTTTGTCTAGTGTGTTCGGCCCAGCCGGATTTACTATATCCGGTGTGACGAGTACCGTCTCGTGCCGTGGGGCGCCCACGTGATCCGTAGATCGATCTTGTTTGCCTTGCCTTGTCCTCCAGTATGTCTCACAGGTCTGGCGTGTTTTCCCATGCCTTGGTATTTTTGGAGCGACATCAAGGTGCGACTTGAGTGGAGGGCCGAGAGGCCTCTCTGTCACGGCCACGGGGTGGCCGGTCGGCCGCATCATGCGCTGGTGATGTAGGTTTAATTGCTTCCTCCTCTAATTGGGGTAGCAACCTGCGCTTCGGGTAGCTCTTGGAGGGGCGTTCGAGTTCATACTCTTTGGCCACAAGGACTTCAGTCCATCTGTCGGCTAGCAAATCTTCATCAGCTCTAAGCTGTTGCTATTTTTTCTTTAGGCTGCTCGACGTGGCCATAAGCCTGCGTTTGAAACACTCTTGTTCGACGGGATCCTCCGGCACAACAAATTCTTCGTCGTCGAGGCTTGCCTCGTCTTCGGAGGGAGGCATGTAATTACCGTCCTCAACCTCTCTGTCTGCCGCTCTCTCATGAGGGTTGGCTTCTCTATCCTCCTTCGCTGAATCTTGCTAGAGGTGGTTGTCTTCGGTATTGTCCGGGGTGTTATTATCCCCCGTGCCGGAATCGCCGTTTTTGTTTTGGCGGGATTTAGAGCGGCGCCGCTGACGCCGGCGCTTAGGCTGCTTCTTGGAGGGGTCATCCTCTGCTGTTCCATCGCCATTGCCTTCTTTTGGGTGTCCACCATGTATATATCATACGACGAGGTGGCTTTCCAGTGCCCTATAGGCGTTGGTTCTTGATCGTCTCCTGCATCGGTGTCCATACCATCGATGTCTTCGGAGTCGAAGTCGAGCATGTCGGTTAAATAATCGACAGTGGCTATGAAGTGGGTGGTGGGTGGGCTTTGAATTTCTTCATCATCCGCATCCCAACCTTGCTGACCATAGTCCAGCCAGGGCTCTCCTGACAAAGAGAGAGACTTTAGTGACTTCAGAATATCGCCGAAGGGCGAGTGCTGAAAGATGTCCGCGGCGGTGAACTCCATGATCGGCGCCCAATCGGGTTCGATCGATCGGGGTGCGGAGGGCTCGGAGTCTGGAGAGGAGTCTGGCTCCTTAGTCACGGGCTTCACAGAGAACAGGGCTGGTGTTCGGCTCGATCGCTGTAGAAATTGCATCCCCCGAGGCGGTGTCTAACCACCCATCCTCGGTTGGTGTGATAGGCTCCGAGCTAGGGGTCGGAGCGGACACAGGTGCGGCCCCCAGGGTACTGTTCGGCGGCAGAGCTAAATCATGCCCATCGTGACAGTGCGGCGCGCTCGGCTGTGGCTCGAATCCGTCGAAGATCAAGTCTCCGCGGATGTCGGCCGTGTAGTTCAAACTTCCAAATCCGACCTGATGGCTAGGGGCGTAGCTTTCGATCTGCTCCAGATGACCAAGAGAATTGGCCCGCAGTGCAAAGTCGCCGAATACGAAGATTTGTCCGGGGAGAAAAGTCTCACCCTGGATCGCATCGCTGTTGATGATCGGAGAAGCCATCGGGCCTAAACGCGACGACACAGAGGAACTCTCAATGAAAGCACCAATGTCGGTGTCAAAACCGGCGGATCTCGGGTTGGGGGTCCCAAACTGTGCGTCTAGGTCGGATGGTAACAGGAGGCAGGGGACATGATGTTTTACCCAGGTTTGGGCCCTCTCGATGGAGGTAAAACCCTACGTCCTGCTTGTTTAATATTGAAGATATGGGTAGTACAAGAGTAGATCTACCACGAGATCGGAGAGGCTAAACCCTAGAAGCTAGCCTATGGTATGATTGTTTTTCGTCCTACAAATTAAAACTCTCCGGTTTATATCGACACCGGAGTGGGCTAGGGTTACACAGAGTCGGTTACAATGGTAGGAGATCTACATACCCGTATCGCCAAGCTTGCCTTCCACGCCAAGGAAAGTCCCTTCCGGACACGGGACGAAGTCTTCAATCTTGTATCTTTCATAGTCTAGGAGTCTGGCCGAAGGTATAGTCTGGCCATCCGGACACCCCCTAATCCAGGACTCCCTCTGTAGCCCCTGAACAAGGCTTCAATGACGACGAGTCCGGCACGCAGATTTTCTTCGGCATTGCAAGGCGGGTTCCTCCTCCAAGTACTTCATAGAAGTTTTTGAACACAAAGGTAGTGTCCGGCTCTGCAAAATAAGTTTCCACATATTGCCATAGAGACAATAATATTTACACAAATCTAATCTGCTGACGTATTCTGTAGAGTGTGGAGCACAGGCCTTAGGTCCAGAAGCCAAAGCCCAGACTACCAAGGTTTCCCGGTGCTGCAACATCACCAGGATCGTTCAGTGTAAGCAGCTTCAGGGCACACAACACATTCTTTGACAGTGCCAAGAACCTGTACTCGAAGCCAAAGATCTCATCTGATCGCTTCTAGAGCTTTCCGCAGCGCAGTTATTAATCCTGTATCTTATACAATCAAGAGCAGATCTTTCCTCGCATGCGTCTATATTGTGAAGCCATTGTTGGACTGCCCTGCTTGGAAGAAGCTCTTGACTGTTTCAGAGATGTTGGCCTTCCGCAGTTCGTCACTGACAAAGAGCATTGGAACTAAGACCTCTGCGCGCAACCATCTGGGTGATGCGCTTAATCAAGCTTCAATCTTCTGTCAACTATCAGCCCTCTGCACGCAACCATCTTATCTTCTTGCCTGAGGTTGATATGTCTGTCGAATCCATCTACCCTGAGCCTACCAAGGAGCCACTTTATCTTCATAACATTGATTGCCAAAGCTTCTCACAACCAATTGATGGAGTTCTTGCTACAACTTGTGTCTATCCTCTGGCTGGCAATACACGTGCACCTCATCGTGCGACTACTGAAGCCAGTGAAAGCACCATTGCTCAAAGGCCTCAGAAGTGATCTTGTGTGCTCAATGAACGAGAGCTTCTTGTGTCCTTGCATCAGAAACAAGATAGGCACCATGACTGGCTAAAGCATCAAATGTAGAGCATCTTGGTGGACGTCAATCACATCAGAAACTGGGCCACCAAGAACTCATTTGTTGCTCATGAATCATGTAGGAGGTCCTGGAAGAGTCTCACACTGCTATGCCCTGAAGAAGATGTTCGTGAAGATGGCTTCACTGAGGGTTTCAAATTTGACTCCACTCCTCCTTGCAATGCAAGCTGGCGTCGAACTCCACCCATTGATGATTCTGAGTATTCATCTACGGCTACAACTGTTGTTGCGAGAGTGGTCGAAGAAGAAGACGATGCCACTTCACTAGCCATGGCTTAACAACATCTCAACACTGCACCAGGCCCCTCTGCATCACCGAACTCCAACGTCGACCCTGCACCTTCATCTACTCCTGATGGGAATGAGTAGATGCCTTATGTCTTCAAACCTTTTTGGTCCTTACTGACAAAAGGGGGAGAAGCATATGAGTTGATAGTCTTCAAGCGGGTCCATATGGGTGGTTGCTATTTTTTGCTAAGTGGTTACAACTCTCGTTTTTTATACATTTGGTTCTTGGGTTGTAACACTTATACTTGATGGTCATCTGCTACCTTGTCTGCCACTTTGTGATGCGATGATAAATTCCGCATGAAGTCATTTCGCAGACGTCCATTTTTCATTGTGCATGTCATTATCTTCGTTATATCCCTATATGCATGATGAATTGTCGTCATACGTTGAAGAGGATCTCCACAAGTAAAACCTGCCATGTGCATTTGCATTCAAGAGCAAACTACTTATATGCACAACTTCAGGGGGAGCCTTTTTCTACTTATGAAGACAATGCCTTAAATCTCTAAATTTTCACATACTTTTATCCCCGTTGAAAACTTCAACCAGTTTGTCATCAATCACCAAAAGGGGGAGATTGTAAGTGTACCTAGTGCCACCCCTAGTTGGTTTTGGAGTATTGACGACAAACTTGGTTGAGGGACTAATGTGTTTGTGAGAATTGAAGGATAACACAGGCAGTAGTCCCTCATTGATTCGGTTTACCTACCAGAGATGACCCCTAAAAATGTGTGAAGACATTGAAGACAATGGTGGTCTGTGAAGAGATTCACATTGAAGACTATGACATGAGAAGACATCACATGAAGACTATGAATTGCAAAGATATAGTTGTTTCGTAGTTTCCTTTTCTTCTTTGTTGAGTCATAGGAACCATCGTACTGTTAAGTGGGGTCCAAGTGAACAAAGTCAGAGTGACTTACGTGATGCTCAACCAAATCCTATGTCTTCGAGCGAAGACAATGAGAGCAAATCTTATCCAGAGCTGGATAAGTCCGCTTTACTTGTAGCCCAAGTCAAGTTGCCGCGTGTGTTTGAAATATGACCGTTGGACACATGTCAGTTCCTTAGTGACCTAGGGTCATTTCGGACAAATCAGGTCGAGTATCCTCCTGGCTATAAACAGCCCACCCCTACACCATAAATTGGTGGCTGCTTAGAGTTAGTGCACGGCTTTTGTCATTTGAGAGCAACCCACCTCCGAAGCTTTTGAGAGAGAAATCCTTGCGAGGACAAAGCCCTAAACACCCAGAGCCAAAGAGTGTTAGGCATCACTGAAGTCTTTCTGTCTACGTGATCTGAAGGCTTGTTACACTTGAGGACTCTGAATCCTCCAGCCGGTTTGGCATCGCGTTCTGAGCATCCAAGAGTCATTGTGGATCTCCGGTGAACAAAGTCTGTGAAGGTTTGGAAGTCTCCCTTGAAGACTTACCAGAGTGATTGGGCGAGGACTGTGTGTCCTTAGCTCAAGGGGAATAAGGTGAAGACACGGTCGTCTGAGTTGAATCTCAACCTCCCTGACCAGACATACAGTTGTCACAGCAACTGGAACTGGTCCAACAAATCCTACTCCTCACCAAGCAACTGGTTCTATCCTTTACCTCTATTTACTTACTGTTTGTCTTCATGAAGTCATTGCCTTCTTGCATGATTAGATTTACTTCACTGTGTGAAGACTGTTGTTGTTTGGCTTCATACTATGTTCCATCATGATCCATTCTACCTAGCTGCTGATAGTCTTCGTGCTTTCACTTCATTGCTTACTTGACTATGGCTTGTCTAGTGTAGTCTACCTTCCGCTGCATATCAATAGGTTCATTTCTACTGTTTGGCTTCAGAGCCCCCGTGCTTTCAAGACCTTCATAAAAATCGCCTATTCACCCCCTCTAGTCGATAACTAGCACTTTCAAGTACCCTCCTCTTCCCATGCATCACTGCATGACAGTTCTTATGCAAGGGGTCTTCCCCAAGGAAAATCTGGGTAGCATCACTGGCAAGAATAAACGGGTCCGCGTGATATGCCATTTTGTCCTGCTAACACATGTCTTCCTATAATCATCATCCTTTACATGACCAAGAGGGATCCATGCACAGCTGAATAATGCCACCTTAACTTTCACATAGTCAAGCTCCCAAATCTCTTTGATGGTTCCATAGTATACCCTTTTAACATCTTCATCTATAGTCATGCATTCTATTCGAGCAACATGGTTCTGATATGAGGTCTTCTAATCATGTTCCTCGGTGTAGAACGCATATCCATTTATGTCATATGCTTGGTTCGTCCACACCGTAGGTGATGCCTTTTGTGCCAACCATGTAGAAAGTCATCGATGGGTCCTTGTGCCAAACGATTCTTTAGCAATTTGGCGTAGTTCTTAGTGTGCTCCTTCATCTCCACATCTGATGAAGGCAGCATTGGTAAGAAGGTTTGGCGTATCTCCTCCAAGTGTTCTTCATCATATGCACTGAGAACTGGGTTGTTAAGCAGTACTGTCAAACGGGCTTTCTCTGCCAATTCTCCGGGTGCGGCCATTTGTGTGCCAGCAAGGACTGGCTTACCTTTCAGCCTTTCCTCGTGGCGAGAGAGGGGCAAACCTATAGGTCTTTGTTTCATATATTCGGTGCAAAACTCAACCACCTCCTCCGCGGTATAACCTTGTAGGATGCTTGCCTCAGGATGGTTTCGGTTCTGACAAAAGAGCTTTAGTATTCCCGTGAACCGCTCAAAGGGATACATGTTGTGAAGAAACATAGGACCGCAATGCTTCATCTCATTGACAAGGTGCACAGTGAAATATACCATGAAATCAAAGAATGATGGTGGGAAAAACATCTCTAGGGTGGACAATATTCTAGCAATATCATCTTGCATATGATCCAACTCTTCAGGATCTACAACTTTCTGCCATAGTTGGTTGAAGAAATCATAGAGCTCAATGAGTGTGTTTCTTATATCTTTGTCCATCGGATTCCTAATGGCCACCGAGAGGATTTGTGTTAACTTTACGTGGCAATCATGTGACTTCATGTGTCCCAACTTCATTTAACTTGAGCTCACATCCACGAGACTTCTAAAGTTTGCGGAGTAGGAAGAGGGTGTCTTAACTGACAACAAATATGTGAAGAATTGTGTTGCTTCTTTTGTACTGAAATTGTAACTCTGGCGAGATTTGATGAATTTGTCATCATCTTCTGCTTCACTCTTGTGTTTTGATTGATCAACAAGCATATCAAGCCATGAACCATCACCATTCTTTCTTTTACCTTTAATCTTGAGCAGAGTACCAGGGATGCTTTCACATATATATGTTTGTCTCTACATGCATGACATCGATGCAGTGACGTACATGTAGAATCTCCCAGTAAGGTAATTTCCAGAACACCGATTTCTTCTTAAACACTTGACCCTTGGGTGTTTGTTTCACCGTCAAAGGGTGGTTCTTGCTAAGGACAATATTAATTTTGTTTAGCCATGTTGTGGACCACCTCCCCATCATAGGGTCTTGGGCCCACACCTACCTTTGCCGTACCATCAAATTCAGCTTTCATCTTTCGGTATGGGTGATTTTTCCGTAAGAACCTATGATGATGCAAATACATGGTTTTGCGCGAGTTGGGAAGTCTTCTGCTAGCCGTCCTGTCCATGCATGTGACACACCCTACATCTCCCTTTGTTTTCTGCCCCAATGTGTTGCCTAATGCTGACATATCTTGAATGGTGTGCACCAGCATCACATGTAGATCGAAAATCTCCTTTTTGTAAGCATCATAACATTTTACAGCAGGCGCATCTATCCACACTGTTAGAAGTTCTTCTACCAGTAGCTGAAAGTAAATGTCGATGTCATTTCCAGGTTGCTTCGGGCCTTGGATAATCATTGAGATCATAATGTATTTTTTCTTCGTACACAACCAAGGATCTAGGTTATGTATGCACAGAAGCACCGACCACGTGCTGTGGTTGGTGCTCATATCACCAAAATGATTCATCCCGTCAATACACTCCCCGAGCCTTATACTTCTAGGATCCTTGGCAAAGTCTTCAAACTTGTTGTCAATTAATTCCCACTAAGCCCCATCTTCCAGGTGCCTCATATACTTATCCGCAATTCGCTCATCATGATGCCACCGCAGCCTCTTTGCCTCTCTAGGGTTTGCAAACAAACGCCTCAACCTTGGAATTAAAGGCAAGTACCAAACAACCTTGAACATGATTCCTATCTTGATCTCGTTGTCCAATTTGTACTTGCCCTTTGCTCTCCTGTGCTTGTATCGTGCATGCTTGCATGTGGTGCTCGAGAGATAGCTCTCCATATACTGATAAGGGATGTATGGATTCTCGAGAAGAGAGGAGCCGTGGTGCCCCCGGACCGCCTGGATCCCACGAGTGAATAGAAAGTTAGATCTACATGGGATCTCACCTGAATCGCCCCATCTATCCTCCTGAGGAGAAGTTTGTTTGGTTTCAAACACCGATTCAAACAGGAGGAGTACGCCATGCTAATGTGCCTTGGATGATCCACATCTTTGTACTCACCACGGTACAATATACAGTCATTCACACAGGCGTGTATCTTGTGTACTTCAAGTTCCAATGGGAAATTATTCGCTTCATTCGTGCTTCTAGGAAGCACATTATCTTCTAGAAGAATTTCTTTGAAAAGACCTAACATGTCTGTGAAGCCCTAGTTTGACAGACCGTTTGCTGCTTTAAATCTGAGAAGCGCCAGGGTGGCACTCAACCTGGAATATTTCTTTTTCCAACCTAGATACAATTCTTTCTTGGAGTCCACATCAATTGTTGGTAAATCCTTGTACCCAATCATATCCTTTTTTGGGCCCTCGAAATCTGCAATCATAGCAGCAAAATCTGGCATATCAAGATCGTCGTCATCTGTGTCGACATCTTGGTTTTCCAGTGGGCGTTTTGGCGTTCCGCCGTTCCATTGGTAGCTTGACGCCTTTGCCCTGATGTTAGATTCAACATCCATGTGACACTGATTGGGGTTTGCCATCTCGCGGCCCTGGGTATCTTCATCCATGACCTCCTCTTCACCGTGTTTGGTCCAACGTGTATATCCATCCATGAATCCCCGAGAGACTAAGTTCCACTGGACATCTGCAACTTGATGTGACTCTATATTGGCACAATTAGTACATGGACACATGATGTAATCCGCATCACCAATTATCCACTTTGTACTTTCAGTCAAATTCATGAACTCTGTCACGCCATTGATATAATCTGCGGTTTTCCGATCCTTCATCCATCGAGATTGTTCCATCTGCACCACATGAATGGTAATTAAAAAGAAAACAACAACATTAATACACGGATTAACTGCTGCCCAAAGATGCATGCATAAATCACAAGGTTTTATTTTTCATAATTAATGAGGGCGCTCCATATTGTTATCCAGACGTGCAATGACAAAAATTAATGGCCAATCAATTTACATGCAGAGTACTAGTACAACACTACAGATAGTAATTAAATGCCTTAATTAAGACACCCACGAAAAGAATACCTTAATTAATTTGTTGCACTGCGACCTCCACCCAGCAAATAGAGAAGTGTGATGTGGTGGCACGCCGAGACAACAGGGTCCAGGAGCAAAGCTTAGTGCGGCCGCCGCCTAAAGTTTGACCTCCACTATCCCGCCATCGACCATGATGGATGTACTCGAATCATGCCACCGTCAACCTCGTTGGTTGACCACCTCCTATCTCCTATCGTAGACCGAGGATTGACCTCCTATGACGCTGCCACCGCCCACCGACTGAGGGTTGACCTCTTCTCTGGTAGGCCCAACCTAGGCCGCTGCCGCCATCTCTATATGCAGAGCGACTATTTTTTACAGATATCCACAGAGCGACTGTTTACATGGTATCACTCTAACTCAATTATATGTACAGGGTTGTACATCACATATGGTTATGTAACAGCAACTCTATCTTACTTACAATGTCTTGTCACACGGTTTGGTGCGGAAATTGTGTGTGACGTTGTAATACCTAACACAAATGACATGTATAAACAGTGTGTCGTATACAACATATAGTGCCATAAGTAGTTCCCAACTGTTAGCTTATCCCCACAGTTTCCCCATTTCCCCGAAATCCCTACATAGCGTCATGCTCCGGAAGAGTGGTGCTGATGGTTTCAGTGCGGCTGCTCCTGCTTGTACCGCCTCCAAATTCCCTTGCATGGCGCTGAAATTGGGGGAATGTGGATGAGTGGTGCTGATGGTTTTGGTGCGGCTGCTCCTGCTCGTATCGCCGCCATGGTGGCGGTCCCCGCCGAGCACTTGCCGAAGGTCATCAGAAGGTAGGTGTACTACGGATCCGAATCGTCCTGTCAGGTTCCAATCTATCCTGATCTTTTTTAGCATGTCTAAAGTAGCTCCTTGTTGAATCCATCCTAAATGACCCCCCTCGGAAGCGATCTACCACCGGATCCGGAGCATGACTCTAGACTCCCGCAACACGAGTTCGACTCCGAGTTTTGCGACAATGAGAAGTACCAAAAGCTGAGTTGTGTGCATGGGCACACTCCCGCTCGACGTGTATGCAAAGGGGGATTCCACATAGGCAGACGGTTTCTAAGTGCCCCTTAGAGGTTAGTGATAAGTTCATCATTTTACTTGAGTTAATGCCACCGCTCATCCTAAATACTATTTAACATTGGCAGGGATATGAGGCATGTGCCTTTGGTAACTGGCTGGATGAAGAATGACATGGTAGGGCTCAGAGTGTTATCACCAAGCTCGCAGAAGATAACGTAAAGCTGAAGAAGAAACTGGCTGATCTAGAATGTACAATCAATACGATGAAGCAAGAAAGAATCAATCACAGGCAACAGATGAAAGTAAGAGACAAGAAGGAACTAGCATGTGTAGTTGTGGTTGTCGCATTATCCATGTTCTATGCGTTGTTTGCAATGATGATTAGGGGTTTTGTTCGACAGTATTGCTAAAGCACATCTAGATGTGCTCTAAGTAATGCACATCTAGGTCCTATGCCATTGATATTACGCGAAGATTCTTGCATATATTTTCCTTTGTCTTTCTTTCTTTTCCTTTGTAGTTTGATTATTACAGGCTTTATCAATAAGAAGATCTCAATGTATTGCTTGCCAATTGTCCTACTCCGTTCGTACCGGTACCGGTGCATAATCCCAAAACGTGTTCCTTGTTTTTGTGCTGAAAAAAGAAACCACCCAATAGGAGTCCTGCGCAACCCCGGGAATTTGGAGCGACTGGGTACAAATAATTGCGGTTGATTATATCAGTGGTTAGATAATACGTCAACCCCCGCTTCAATTGGCATTTCCTCTTCTATGCATACCCCACTTAAGTGTCCACCATCTTCATCATCCCTGGCAGGCCGCGCTACACACTGGCACACACTCTACAGCCATGCTGAGCATCGGCGAGGCCGACAGTTTGGACAATAGTCTAGCGCCCGATGATAGGTGAACATTGGAATAATCCCGCTCGTCTTCCATGAGTCCGGCGTCGAGCCCATACCTCGATTATATCCGGATCATGGAAGGGACACCGCCTCTGGAGTCATCAGGCGACAACCAGATAGACGAGGAGCCGTCGGAGGATGAAGAAGAGGATAACGATGATGAGGAGGAGTAATGGTCGAACTAGGAGGACGACGATAGCAATGACGATGATGACGGCAGCAACGACGAAAAGCCAACGGTCAGCGGCAGGAAGCGTCCTCGCCAAGATGATGTCCCGGGGCCATCCAACAACAACAGCAACAACAAGAATAAGGACTAAATTAAGTAGACTATATATATGTCTGTTTCCATTCGCTCATATTAATTTGTTATCTCTGTATATCCTGTCAATCTCATCGCAGACGGTTAGTAATACATATTTGACAGAGATCTTCTAAATTATCATCCACAGGTTGGTTTGTTGAACTGTGTGCCCTGACGAGCACACAATTCACAAAAAAGACTATATGGGCTGTCTATAATGATCGCACAAAATTCTGATTACCGACCTGTTTGCTGGGTATCACACACATCTTCTTACGCCGAATCATTTGTGTTCACCTCGATCATCACAAACGGTTCATCTGAGTGAACTGTATGCCGTATATCGCACACACCTTGATCTGGTTGCTCGTTTCTGTTGTTCTGCCTCATTGCAAACAATTTGTATGGATCAAACATATGCCCATCATCGCACACACAACTGAATTCTGAACTGTGTTTGATGTATCATTCATCGCAAATGTTTTGCGTCTTTTTTGACAGTGTTTTTATATCACCTTTTGTGATTAATGCATCGCACACAATTTCATCAAAGGGTCTTTGATCGTAATGTCGCGTTAGTAGCATCCGGCAGTAGTGCCCGTAGTTTAGTGAATTGGAATCCTGGTCGTCTAGCCCTGGAAAAATTCTTGGCAGCATCCCACTGTGCCTACAACACGCTGAATATGCCAGGGCCAATGGGCATCATTTCCAGTCCGTCAGACAAGAAGACGCAATCATATACGTTGTAATTTTTAATTATAGAACGTGGCTTGTATATTTCAATGATGGGCTTCCTCAAATTACCCTAGGTCTTCGTGAGCAAGCGAGTTGGATGCACACCCACTTAGGCTTTTTTAGCTTTCATACACTTATAGCTCTAGTGCATCTGTTGTATGGCAATCCCTACACACTTACATTGATATCTATTGATGGGCATCTCCATACCCCATTGATACGCCTAGTTGATGTGAGACTATCTCCTTCTTTTTGTCTTCTCCACAATCGTGAGATTCTATTCCACCTATAGTGCTATGTCCATGGCTCACGCTCAGGTATTGCATGAAAGTTGAAAAATTTGAGAACATCAGAAGTATGAAACAATAGCTTGGCTTGTCATCGTGGTTGTGCATGATTTGAATATTTTGTGTGATGAAGATGGAGCATAGCCAAACTATATGATTTTGTAGGGATAACTTTCTTTGGCCATGTTATTTTGAGAAGACATGATTACTTTATTGGTATGCTTGAAGTATGATCATTTTTATGTAAATATTAAACTTTTGTTTTGAATCTTATGGACTTGGATATTCTTGCCACAATAGAGAAGATTACATTGATAAATATGTTACATAGCATTCCACATCAAAAATTCCATTTTTATCATTTACCAACTCGAGGACGAGCAGGAATTAAGCTTGGGGATGCTTGACACGTCTCCAACGTATCTATAATTTGTGACTGTTCCATGCTATTATATTACCCATCTTGGATGTTTTATATGCATGTATATGCTATTTTATATTATTTCTGGGACTAACCTATTCACCTAGAGCCCAGTGCCAGTTTCTGTTTTTTCTTGTTTTTGAGTTTCGCAGAAAAGGAATATCAAGCGGATTCCAAATGACTTGAAAATTTACGATGATTTTTATGGACCAGAAGAAGTCCCTGAAGCAAAAGGGTTGTGCCAGAAGAGCCACGAGGCCTCCACTAGGGTGGAGGGCGCTCCCTACCCCCCTGGGAGCGCCCTTCGGTCTTGTGGGCTCCTCATGGACCCCCCTGACTTGTTCTCGAAGCCAAAAATTCCTATAAATATAGAAACCCACAGAAATAAACCTAGATTGGGAGTTCCACCGCCGCAAGCCTCTATAGACACAAAAAACTAATTGGGAGCCCGTTCCGGCACCCTGCCGGAGGGGGAAACCATCACCGGTGGCCATCTTCATCATCCCGGTGCTCTCCATGACGAGGAGGGAGTAGTTCACCCTCGGGGATGAGGGTATATACAAGTAGCTATGTGTTTGATCTCTCTCTCTCTCTCATGTGCATGATTTGGCACGATCTTGATGTACCGCGAGCTTTGTTATTATAGTTGAATCATATGGTGTTTCTCCCCCTCTATGTTCTTGTGATGAATTGAGTCTTGCTCTTTGAGATTCCGTTATGTTGGATTGAGTATTGGATTTGAGAATACTTGGTGTATGTCTTGCGATGGAATATTTTTGGTGACAATGGGATGTTCTATTGATTCACTTGATGTATGTTTTGGCACTCAACTTGCGGATTCTCGTGGTGACATTGGTGTCATCCATGCATGTGGGTTGATGCACGTTTTCGTCCTACATTATTCGATATAAACTTTGGAGTGATTCTTCGTTGCATGTTGAGGGATTGTTATGTGATCCAATTATGTTATCATAGTCTAGAGAACTTGCACTGGTGAAAGTATGAACCCTAGGCCTTGATTCGAAGAACTGCAATACCATTTTTGCTCACTTTTGTTACTAGTTACCTTGCTATTTTTATATTTTTTGATTACAAAAAGCTACACCTACCATCCATATTGCACTTGTATCATCATCTCTTTGTCGAACTAGTGCACCTATACAATTTATCATTGTATTGGGTGCGTTGGGGACACAAGAGACTCTTTGTTATTTGGTTGCAGGGTTGTTTGAGAGAGACCATCTTCTTCCTACACCTCCCACAGATTGATAAACCTTAGGTCATCCACTTGAGGGAAATTTTCTACTATCCTACATAACACTACACTTGGATGCCCGACAACATCTACAAGAAGAAAGGTTGCATAGTAGACATCAAGCTCTTTTCGGGTGCCGTTACCGGGGAGGCTAGGTAAACGGCACTCACATCCTGTCAACGAAGCTCTTTTCTAGCGCCGTTATCGGTGGGGTGAGTGCTTGAAGGTATATCTTTATATCTTGCAATCAAATCTTTTAGTTTCTTGTTTTATCACTAGTTTGGTTTTATAAAAGAAAACTACAAAAAATTGGAATTGAGGTTGCATCATATGCTTCATCTTTTTAATATCTTTCATCAAAATGATGGAAAGGGAAATTGTGCTCAAGTGTTAGAACAAGAAGTCAATAAAATGTTTGGCACAAAATCTTTGAATGATGAGATTGATTACAATGTTTTCTTTGAATATCCATGATGCTAATGATATGCAAAGTCACAAGCTTGGGGATTCTATGTTTGATGAATATGATATTTTTCGTCCCCCATGTTTTTATGAGCAAATTTATTATGATGATAGCATGCCTCCTATTTATGATGATTATGTTGATGAAAGTGGATTTGGAGAGGTCATGACTTTATTTAGTGATGAATCCACTATTTTGGAAGAGCTCCCAATTGATTATGAGAAGAAAGTTGCTATCTGTGATGATTATTGTGATGACATGTACGCTATCAAGAATAATGATAACCATGAAACTTGTCATAGTGATTTTAATTTTAAATTGGATTATGCCTCACAAGATAGTTATTTTGTTGAGTTTGCTCCCACTACTATTCATGAGAAGAATTTTTCTTATGTGGACAGTAGTAAATTTTGTATATTTGTGCAACATGGAAAGAATGCTTCATATGACGGTTATATTGTTGAATTCATTCATGATGCTACTGAAAATTATTATGAGAGAGGAACATATGCTTCTACTTATTGCAATAATATCAAGTTTCCTCTCTATGTGTTGAAAATCTTAAAGTTTTGCTTGCTTTACCTTCCTATGCTAGTTGATTCTTGCTCCCATAACTTGTTTGCTCACAAAATACCTATGCATAGGAAGTGGGTTAGACTTAAATGTGTTTGTCATATGCTTCATGATGCTCCCATTATGTGCAATTCTTATCTTTTATGTGAGCATCATTGAAATCATCATGCCTAGCTACAAAGGCATTAAAGAAAAGCGCTTGTTCGGAGACAACCCAACATTTATACCTACTTTTTTGGTGTGTTAACGTGATTATGCTACTGTAGTAATAATGTTTATAGCTTTTGTTTCAATAAAGTGCCAAGTAAGACCTTTGGGATGGCTTATAGTGATAGTTGATTTGATCTTGCTGAAAAACAGAAACTTTTGTGCTAAGGAAAACAATTCTCATTTTAACAGATGCCTGATAAATTATTGATTCTTTTTGCAGAAGATTAAGAAAAAAATTGGTCAAGGTGTCCTAATTTTTCAGAATTTTGGAGTTACATAAGTATTTGAGAGTTACATATTACTACAGACTATTCTGGTTTTGACAGATTGTGTTTTCTATGTGTTGTGTGCTTATTTTGATGAATCTATGAGTAGTATCGGAGGGTATGAACCATGGAGAAGTTGGAATACAGTAGCTATTACACCAATATAAATAAATAATGTCTTTACAATAGTACCAAAAGTGGTGATTTATTTTCTTATACTAACGGAGCTTCTGAGATTTTCTGTTGAGTTTTGTGTTGTGAAGTTCTCAAGTTTTGGGTGAAGTTTCGATCAACTACAGAATAAGGAGTGGCAAGAACCTGAGCTTGGGGATGCCCAGGGAACCCCAAGGTAATAATCAAGCACAACCAAGCATCTAAGATTGGGGATGCCCCGGATGGCATCCCCTCTTTTGTCTTTGTTCATCGATAACCTTACTTGGAGCTATATTTTTATTCACCAAATGATATGTGTTTTTCTTGGAGCGTCATTTTGTTTTATTAGGATCTGCTTGCTGTCTGAATAATATCCCAAGATCTGAAATTATTAAATGTTAGACAGTATTCACATAGTCACAAAATTATTCGACTACTCAATGATCTTCACTTATATCTTTTGGAGTTGTTTGTCATTTGCTCTAGCGCTTCACTTATATATTTTTATAGCACGATGGTGGTTTTAAGCAATTGATGAACTCTCATGCTTCACTTATTTTACTTTGAGAGTCCTTAAACAACATGGTAATTTGCTTAGGTTATGAATTTAGTCCTAATATGATGGGAATCCAAGAGGGATATAATAAAAACTTTCATATAAAGTGCATTGAATACTATGAGAAGTTTGATCCTTATGATTGTTTTGAGATATGATGATGGTGATATTAGTGTCATGCTAGTAAGTAATTGTGGATTGTAGAAATACTTGTGTTTAAGTTTGTGATTCCGGTAGCATGCACGTATGGTGAACCGTTATGTGATGAAATCGGAGCATGATCTATTTATTGATTGTCTTCCTTATGAGTGGCGGTCGGGGACGAGCGATTGTCTTTTACTACCAATCTAGCCCCCTAGGAGCATGCGCGTAGTACTTCGTTTCGATAACTAATAGATTTTTGCAATAAGTATGTGAGTTCTTTATGACTATGCTGAGTACATGGATTATACACACTCTCACCGTTCCACCATTGCTAGCCTCTCTAGTGCCGCGCAACTTTCGCCGGTACCATACACCCACCATATACCTTCCTCAGTATAGCCACCATACCTACCTATTATGGCATTTCCATAGCCATTCCGAGATATTTTGCCATGCATGTTTCCACCATTCTGTTTATTATGGCACGTTCCATGATTGTCATATTGCTTTGCATGATCATGTAGTTGACATTGTATTTGTGGCAAACCTACCTTTCATCATTTTTTATACATGTCGCTCTTGAGTCATTTCACATCCCGGTACACCGCCGGAGGCATCCATATAGTCATATTTTGTTCTATGTATCGAGTTGTAATTCTTGAGTTGTAAGTAAATAAAAGTGTGATGATCTTCATTATTAGAGCATTATTCCATGTGAGGAAAGGACGATCGAGACTATGATTCCCCCACAAGTCGGGATGAGACTTCGGACAAAGAAAAAAGGGGCCAAAAAAAGATAGAAGGCCCAAAGAAACAAAAAAATGAGAGCAAGAGAGAATGGGCAATGCTACTATCCTTTTACCACACTTGTGCTTCAAAGTGGCACCGTGTTCTTCATGATAGAGAGTCTCCTCTGTTGTCACTTCCATATACTAGTGGGAATTTTTCATTATAGAACTTGGCTTGTATATTCCAATGATGGGCTTCCTCTGCCGTAGGTCTTCATGAGCAAGCGAGTTGGATGCACACCCACTTAGTTTCTTTTTGAGCTTTCATACACTTATAGCGCTAGTGCATCCGTTGCATGCCAATCCCTACTCACTCACATTGATATCTATTGATCGGTATCTCCATAGCCTGTTGATACGCCTAGTTGATGTGAGACTATCTCCTTCTTTTTGTCTTCTCCACAACCACCATATTCTACTCCACCTACAGTGCTATGTCCATGGCTCACGCTGATGTATGGCATGAAAGTTGAATAAGTTTGAGAACTTCAAAAGTACGAAACAATTGCTTGGCTTGTCATCGGGGTTGTGCATAATTTGATATTTTGTGTGATGCAGATGGAGCATAGCCAGACTATATGATTTTGTAGGGATAACTTTCTTTGGCCATGTTATTTTGAGAAGACATGATTGCTTCATTAGTATGCTTGAAGTATTATCGTTTTTATATCAATATTAAACTTTTTTTTGAATCCTATGGATCTGAATATTCTTGCCACGATAGAGCAGATTACATTGATAATTTTTTAAGGTAGCATTCCACATCAAAAATTCTGTTTTTACCATTTACCTACTCGAGGATGAGCAGGAATTAAGCTTCGGGATGCTTGATACGTCCCCAGTGTATCTATAATTTTTGATTGTTCCATGCTATTATATTATCTATCTTGGATGTTTTATATGCATTTATACGATATTTTATATTATTTTTGGAACTGACCTATTAACCTAGAGCCCAGTGCCAGTTTATGTTTTTCCTTGTTTTTGAGTTTCGCAGAAAAGGAATATCAAACGGAGTCCAAATGACCTGATAATTTATGGTGATTTTTTATGGACAAGAAGAAGCCCCTGAAGCAAAAGAGTTGGGCCAGAAGAGCCACGAGGCCTCCACAAGGGTGAAGGGCGCTCCCTTACCCCCCAAGGGTGCCCTTCGGTCTTGTGGGCTCCTCGTGGACCACCCTAACTTGTTCTCGACACCAAAAATTCCTATAAATATAGAAACCCCTAGAAATAAACCTAGATCAGGAGTTCCGCCACCGCAAGCCTCTGTAGCCACGAAAAACCAATTGGGATCCTGTTCTGGCACCCTGTCGGAGGGGGAAACCATCACCGGTGGCCATCTTCATCATCCCAGCGCTCTCCATGATAAGGAGGGAGTAGTTCGCCCACGGGGCTGAGGGTATGTACAAGTAGTTATGTGTTTGATCTCTCTCTCTCTCTCTCTCGTGTTCTTGGTTTGGCACGATCTTGTTGTCCCGCGAGCTTTGTTATTATAGTTGAATCATATGGTGTTTCTCGCCCTCTATCTTCTTGTGATGAATTGAGTTTTGCTCTTTGAGGTTCCGTTATGTTGGATTGCATATTGGATTGGAGAACACTTGATGTATGTCCACACTGGGATGTTCTATTGATTCACTTAATGTATGTTTTGGCACTCAACTTGCGGATACATGTGGTGACATTGGGGTAATATATGCATAGGGGTTGAAGCACATTTTCATCCTATGTTCTCCGATAGAAACTTTGGAGTGATTCTTTGTTGCATGTTGAGGGATTGTTTAGTGACCCAATTGTGTTATCATTGTTGAGAGAACTTGCACTAGTGAAAGTATGAACCCTAGGCCTTGTTTCGAAGCATTGCAATACCATTTTTGCTCACTTTTGTTACTAGTTACCTTGCTGTTTTTATATTTTTCATATTACAAAAACCTATATCTACCATCCATATTGCACTTGTATCACCATCTCTTCGCCGAACTAGTGCACCTATATAATTTACCATTGTATTGGGTGTGTTGGGGACACAAGAGACTCTTTGTTATTTGGTTGCAGGGTTGTTTGTGAGAGACCATCTTCATACTACACCTCCCACGGATTGATAAACCTTAGGTCATCAACTTGAGGGAAATTTGCTACTATCCTACAAAGCTCTGCACTTGGAGGCCCAACAATGTCTACAAGAAGAAAGGCTGCATAGTAGACATCAGTGGTGCGGCGGCTAGTTTACCTTGTCAGCTCCTTATTGCAGGGGGCTAGATCAAGGTACTCGGGCATGCAAAAGTTGATCTTTGGCCTTATCATGGCCTCAAGGAAACTGCGCCACTACTTCCAAGCCCACGTGATCATAGTTGTCACCCGATTTCCTTTGCATTGCATACTTAGGAACCCAGAGGCCACTAGCAGAATAGTGGAATGGGCTTTGGAGTATCAAGGTTTAATTTGGTTTGAAGTTCGAGGGCACATCACACTACACAAAAATACACTTTCGTGATGATACGTGTTTTTCACAGTAGGTCACGTTTTTTGTCATGCATGTACATCCATGACGATTTTATGACAGAATCAGGATAGTCATACCTGTGTTGTCGTAGAAGTGTTCCATGAAATTACCAAAATTATCATCATGGAAGTGTCCACTTCCACGATGATAAATCGTGCGTCATAGAAGTGCTTTCGTCAAGGGTGACCGACATTTCGCACCCACCGTAACGGCTCGCCGTTAAGCTGTCGGTTTCCGGTTTGGATCCAATAACCCCTTAATAGCCTGGACTAATGGGCATTTTCCATGTATAAAATCATCATTGGCTGGAGGAAACACGGTTCTGCTCCTCGGTGGGCCAGATGTCGTCCTTCCATTGGAGGATACATGCCTATAATACGTCGACACATCGCAGGGCCCAATAGAGGCCCATATAGGTTAAAAAGGTCGGGCTAGTCAAGGCCCGCAGTACTTACTCAGGTACTAGTGGGTCAGCCCAATAACGACCTGTTTAAACCTGGCCCATTTTACGGCCCGAAGCCAGACCTGGCCCATTAATTGTTCGCCGAATATTTGGGCCCAACTACGGCCTAGTGACTTTCGGCCTGTTAGAGGCCCGATGTAGACATGGGCCCATTTCACCCCGATGTGTCTTTTGGCCTGGGAATGGCCCGTGCTACCCATGGGCCATATATGGTCCGACGCGACATCCGGCCCACTAACGGCCCGTGATAAAGGTAGCAACAGTTCAGCCCAACGTGATAAAGGTTTCTTCTGGGCCATAACAGGCCAGCAGAAATATTTAGCCTGTTAATGGCCCAAAGCTACATGGGCCAAACTAAGCGTTGGTGCACAAAAGGCCCAAGTAAAATTTGGGCCAAATATTGGCCGGAGTAAGTTGTGGGCCTGGCACAAAGTGTGAGTGCCCCAATGGCCATTCGGGCCCAAGAAAGTTGCAGGCTGGCCCAATTGTGGCCCGCTAAAAACCATGCCCGTTTTGGTCGAATGTTTCGGCTTGGTCGACTACATCAGGTTTTTTTAGATAGCGAATGATGGCAGTAACTAGTCGGAATTAAGAACAAACCTACTCTAGACAATAAAGAAATTTCGGCATAGTAACTTAGAATAAACCCACACTATACAATAAAGGATTTATGGTATATTACATCCATTGGGCATCAAAGTTCGCCACCAGTGATCATGAAGAGCGCCGAAGAAGCAGATTAAAAAAACTGGGCACCATTGTGGCATAACAAAATAATACTGAACCGAGACCACTTCCAAGACCATTCAAGAAATGTTAGCCTTGCGCAGGAACTACTGCACAAGCTGCTGAGCAAGGCTGTGAGACCGTCCTAGCATGTCGGTCATAGCTTCCAGGTGTAGCTATTTAGCAATGAGGTTCTCATTGGTGTTCTCCGCAATCTTTCTTAGATATAGGACTTCAAGTCGAAGTTGAGTTGCAGAATGCCTTTCTGCTAGAACATGGGATTGAAGAAGTCCAACTGATTCAGACAGCGAATTTTGTGATCTTGTCTGACTACTAGTCTCAAGTAACTCGAACACTGCATCAAGACAAGACTTTGGGGTTGTCTCGCTCTTTTCAATATGTTTTGCCTTCTTTGCTGCAATTAATATATGTTGGGTTTGTCTCACAGCCTTCAATAGACTTGTGCATGCCATTAGGCATGTCACCCTGAAACAAGCAGAGAGATGACAGGTTTTGCACATGTATAAACAAAGATGATAATTGTGTTGTCAATTCCATCCAATTTCAAATTAGAAAATAAAGAGTAAGTTAAAAATATCAATAGCATAATTTGGAATTGTTCATAATGCGGGGAGCTTCACCACACTACTGGATTACCATGTCAACATAACAAGCATAGATGAAGGGCAAAGACAATCATTGTATCTATTTTCGTTAATGTGCATGGCATGTTGTTCATATCATCAACCACATTAGTAAGATAAAACATGAGATGACAAGGTGCAAACGTGGGCTGCTTCACCACATACTGGATTATAGATCCACAAAACAAGCATACATATAGGGAGTATTGAGTAATGTGCATGGTATGAATAAGGAATTGGGTTTTACAAGTAAAACTTGGAACTTACGGTTGTTGCGAACATGCATTTTGATAGAAACAACAAACTAAACAACAGTTAACGATAGGGAGTATGAGAAAATTAAACAGCAGTTGAGGATAAAGGCTTTAGAAGGATTGACTTACATTAGAAGTTAACACCAGCTTTATAATGCCATTCTCCATGTCAAGGGAAGGATAACTCAAGAATTTTAGCACATAATATTCTTCATAAGCATTGCATGTACTCTACATTTTGTAGAGAGTAATTATAGATATGATAATACTGGAAAGGATAGAGGATAATGAAGATGAGATGCAGATTGATGCTACATAATCAACTACCAATCCCTCGAAGTACAAGCGTTACAGGACAAAATGTACTGACAATAGCAATGGGCTACACTTCTGCACTGGCATTGTCCGTGTATTCAACTTTTTGGTAAGATTAAATATAGATATGATATTTTTTAGTAAATAGTGGGCGAGGGAGATAAGATGCAGAATGCTACACAATGAACCAATCCCTCTTCCCATAATACAAGAGTGTTTTGAACACCGGTGTACTATACAAAATGTTCTTATATTATGGGACGGAGGGAGTAGCTGTTAATGTAAGTACAGTGATAGACGGCGTTCAGTCCTTACAAGAGCACTGCAGAGCTAAACCTCTTCTAAAGCATTGGGTTGATTCTAAATTTATGTAAGAGTCCATACGTACCTTATAATGTCCACCAAATGGACAATAACGAGGCTAACATGTGCAGTGATGCTACATAATCAAACAGCTATGGAAGTAAGTATGGTCATACGGGGTAAGAGGTAGTCACAAGAGCAATGCAGTGTGCAGTATAGTTGCGAGATTCTGAGGACATTGTAATTATTTTTCCATCTGTACGACACACGGGACCACCAGGAGACGACCCTGGTCTACCTGGTGCGCCTACGTTTGAGAATGCAAACGAATCTTCTTTCATTTGCAAACGAATCAGTATGTATTACAATGCCCATGTTTTCCTTGCAAATAATTAGTCATTCGAAACGAGATACTATAAATTAATTAATGAGGAGTTATTTCAAAAAAATTATATTTGAAATGGTATCCATGCTATCCACGCTAACGTGGATTAGAGTGTGTGTCACATAATTAGTTATTTGAATTAGAGTGTGTGTCACATAGCGATCTCCAATTCTAACGTGGTTTTCACATTTCACGGTATCCGCACTACTTTTTTAATACAAATTCATATGTATATGATGAACACCATGGTAGTGAGAAAACTTTGGGTGGATTCAAACATATGACCTACAAAATAGCACAACAATTGAGTCAATGTTAACTTTTCCAAACCTAGTATGGCACGAATTCGAAATAATTACCCATATGCATGGTCCTTAGTTCAAATCTTACAATGTAGATCGAATTGAAACATCAATATTAAGTCTCGTACTATCTACATTCAAATGTTATTTTTAGCTCCCCCCCCCTCGGCACATATGCTAAATAGTTCTTGTATCGGTTAATCTTCCTCTCCTAACCACCTTAGGAAGCTTTCAGTTTCCGACACACGTTCATTCATTCTCTCCATGTTTTGATCTCTAACTCTCTCAACTACACAACCCCCTTTTCCACTATGTTACCAAATGTACTTACCTCACACACCCGCCATTTCACCCCATGTCGAGCTCTTTCTCTCTCCCTCCCACGCTCTCTCGCTAGATACATGCATTGCCTATCTAGCCCCCCAACCTCTCGTGCACACGCACGCACGTTGTATATCCAGGTCACTCCCTCGAGACTGTCTCACTCTTTCTTCCGCACGACGGGCCACACCCACTCAATCTCGCTCTCTTTATCTAAGTTTCAATTAACCTTGTTTTCTTTCACACACAAATGATATATATCCCTGTTCGGGCCTCGATCGACACACTCTATACTTTCTCGCGCAGATTGTCTATCTAGGTCAGTCCATCCAAGCCGCCCCCACTCTCTCGACCACATGACGGGCCACGCTCGCTCAATCTCTCCTCTCTCTCTCTCTCTCTCTCTCTTTGTATGTCTCGATTGACCTCGCTCTTTCTCGGACGCGAATGATATATCTCCATGTTTGAGCCCAATTTGACATATTCATATTGTACTCTGTCACGCACATTGTCTATCTAGGTCACTCTCTCCAACCCGTCTCACTCTTTTGATCGCACGATGACCCAAACTCGCTCAATCTCTCTCCCTTTATATATGTAATCGATTGACCTTGCTTGCTCCCACGCACAAAATATATCTACATGTCTGTGACTGGATCATCTCTCAAGTTCTATTTTACAGCCCTCACCCTTCCCAAAAGCTTAATCAGACAATATCTCTCGAGAGCATATATATCTTTTCAATGAATGTCAGACCACACTCAGTTTGTCTCTCTATCTATATCGGTCTTGATCGACCTCGCTTTCTCACGCCGTATCTTCCACACATTGAAGCTACCTCTCAATCCTTCGCAAAGCTGGAGCTATTTATATTGCGAGGGGGACTCCAACCTTTGATTAATTTGTGTAGGCACTTATTCCAGTGGGTTTAGATTATATTTTCGTAGCATTCGGCCCACAACTACTCCAAACACCGTTGCAACCCTCGCACCTCCCCCAATTGATTTCCCTCTGGCTCGGTCATCGTTCTCTCGCACGTCCTTTCTCGCCTTCAACGTGGCACCATGGTATTATTGCAAAAAAACTCTGTTGTTGTCATTAATAATTACAAATAACCTACAAAACTACACACCGATAGTCCACCTATAATGGAACAAATTTTGATCCACAAATTAAAGTGCTACAAACTAGACACCGAGGGGGCGACCTGTCGTGAAACAAATTTGGACCCATATATAAATTAAAAATTAAAAAGGACGAGGATGGAACATGCGACCAGGGCCTTCAAGCCGCACGTCAATAGGCAACATACGTAGAACAACAATGTTTGTTGTACCCCCTTTGTTCATATAATGTTTTTATATTACCACAACCTATTTAGTGGATAACATGTAATATTATTTTTAGTACATTAGTGGGACCGGCTCATTAGCACGCACAATGCGCCTTCACTTACTGGTGTGTTCCATGTGTGCTATCTCTCTCTCCTCCCCTTCTAGGTTTAGACGCACGGGCAAACATGAAGAACTTGCGGGCGATGTTGCCATTGACCATATCTGGACGCGTTCACAAGTTACGACACTAGTTTCACGTACTAGTAGTAATAGTCAATGTGTAAGTGCAATGCACATTAATTTGGAAGTATATTAAGTGCATGCGGATATTAAGTAGGATATTATTTGCGTGTTATTATGTGATTAGCAGTATTTTTGGCATGAAATTAACTGCACGCTAGACGTGTTGAGCGCTCGACATTGAAGCAGTCTAGGTCGTTGGATGAGAAGGATTACATGTGGCTAGATGACGTTTTATATTTAATTTGATACGACTCTAGCAGAACATTCAATCGATCAAACCATAGATTTCATTCAGTCTGACTCTGACTTTACATTCATATGACGACCGATCTAAAATAAATGGAAATGATAAACATTCGGATTTTAAGCATGGCAATCCGAACGGTTTTCATGGCAAATTTAGATTACGCGGCGGCGGCGGGGGCGTCTTGCAGTGGGAAGCGGCTCCTCTGTCGTGCTCTGTGTGTCGTCGGGCCACTGACCGACAGCGACGGTGGCTTGTTGTGTCATTGTTGGCGTACTCCTGGACGTTGGCCCTAGCTTCAAGGAAGGCCACAATGTTCTAGACTTCGGTCTCTAGGAGAGAGCCAACTGGCAAGAGGAGGCGACTGGCGTTGGTGCGAGGAAGCGGTCGGCAGCGACCATCCATGCCGCTGAGGGGGCACTAGCACCCGATCAGGGACAGGCGTTGGCAACGGTGCGGTGGAGACATTCGTGTGTACGGGCACCAGCACGGGCGGGCACATCAATGCACGTGCAGGCGCATGCGCTGGCTGGTGCACGGGCACCGGCACGGGCGTGCGCATTAGTGCATGCTCAGGCGCATGCACTGGCAGGTGCACGGGCGCGTGAAAGTCGGCGGGGACCTCGTGGAACCCCATGGCATCAAGCTGGGCGACAATGTGCGGCTCCCAGCCCATCAATGCCACGGGAATGGGCAGTGGCGCAGTCGGGCGACGGGAGCTGGAACGAGAGCGAGGACAGGCGTGACGTCTTCCCGCAAGGCCGGTTCAAGCTCGTCCCAAAGTGCCTTATGTTCTTGAGACTCTGGCTGGGTGTCTTCTTCAGGAAGCTGGAAGACTAAGGGCACACCATCGTGATGCGGCATGGCGTACGGTTTGGTCATGCTGGTTGGAGGTAGACGACATGAGAATCAGAGAGGAAGAGAGAAGATTGTAGCGATACCGGGTAGTGCGGGGTTAATTTTAAACTATGGTGCCAGCGACATTAAAAGTGGGAGTAGGTGGGACGAAGGTGGGCGGCGGAGCCTGGTGAAAGGGCTCTTCTCCCAGTGAGCCTGCGCAGCGGTCTACTCGCACGCCTCCCGTCGACTCACACGCTTGCTCGGACGGCACCTGCCGATGAGAAGTAGGACTCGTGGTGGCACGTAAACACCCACGGTTTCAATAGTGAAAGTGTTCGCCTTAATGTGATAGGTCTTTGTTCCAAAATATCTTGGCTCTTCATTTGTGCAACTTCTCATAAGCAGCTTGTCTCAAGTTGAAGAAAAAAATTATGTATGTATATTTGTGCCATATCATGGGACCATGCTCAGTTTCATGAATTTCCGGTGACTTTTAGATTTTCTAAAATTTAAAATCCAGGATTCGAAACAATATCATAACCTACATCATGCAATAAATTTTCAAGCGATACATCTATAACACCCACGATGCGGCTATATCTCCCACGTGTCGGAGCATGACTTAGAGGCATAACCGCATTGTAGGCATGTCGCAAGAGGGGTAATCTTTACACATCCCATGTACTGAATAAGAAAGGGATAATGGGTTGGCTTACAATCGCCACTTCACAGAATATATAAATATAGCATTACAACATCCAGATACAATCAAGGTCCTACTACGGAACCAAAATAAAAGAAGACTACCCCTAATGCAAAAGATCCCCGATCGCCCAAACTGGGCTCCACTACTAATCAACTGGAAGCGGAACAACATAACGAACACGATCTTCATCAATTTCCTCCTTGAGCTCGGTTGCATCACCTGCACGGTATCATCGGCACCTGCAACTGGTTTTGGAAGTAATCTGTGAGTCATGGGGACTCAGCAATCTCACACCCTCGCGATCAAGAGTATTTAAGCTTATGGGTAGGGAAAGGTAGTGAGGTGGAGCTGCAACAAGCACTAGCATATATGGTGGCTAACTTACGCAAATGAGAGCGAGAAGAGAAGCAAAGCACGTTCGTGAACTAGAAGTGATCAAGAAGTGATCCTGAAACTACTTACGTTCAAGCATAACTCCAACACCGTGTTCACTTCCCGGACCCCGCCGAGAAGAGACCATCACGGCTACACACGCGGTTGATGCATTTTAATTAAGTTAAGTGTCAAGTTCTCTACAACCGGACATTAACAAATTACCATCTTCCCATAACTGTGGGCACGGCTTTCGAAAGTTCATAACCCTGCAGGGGTGTCCCAACTTAGCCCATCACAAGCTCTCACGGTCAACGAAGGATATTCCTTCTCCCAGGAAGACCCGATTAGGCTCGGAATCCCAGTTACAAGACATTTCGACAATGGTAAAACAGGACCAGCAAAGCTGCCCGAATGTGCCGACAAATGCCGATAGGAGCTACACATATCTCGTTCTCAGGGTACACCATATGAGCAAGACGTCGGGTTGGCATAGACCCTGGTTGCCCAGGGGGCGCCGGACATCGCTCAGGTCAGACCAACACTTAGAGAAGCACTGGCCCGGGGGGGTTAAAATAAAGATAACCCTTGAGTCTGCAGAACCCAAGGGAAGGTGATAGGTTGTTAGTGCAAATGTAAAACCAAGGTTGGGCCTTGCTAGAGGATTTTTATTCAAGGCGAACTGTCAAGGGGTTCCCATTATAACCCAACCGCGTAAGGAACGCAAAATCAAGGAACATAACACCGGTATGACGGAAACTAGGGCGGCAAGAGTGGAACAAAACACCATGCATAAGGCCGAGCCTTCCAACCTTTACCAAGTATATAGATGCATTAATTAAATAAGAGATATTTTTATATCCCAACAATAACCATGTTCCAACATGGAACAAACTCCATCTTCACCTGCAACTAGCAACGCTATAAGAGGGGGCTGAGCAAAGCAGTAACATAGCCAAACAACAGTTTGCTAGGACAAGGTGGGTTAGAGGCTTGACATGGCAATATGGGAGGCATGATATAGCAACTGGTAGGTATCGTGGCATAGAAAAAGAGCGAGAAAACTAGCAAGCAAAGATAGAAGTGATTTCGAGGGTACAATCATCTTGTCTGAGATCCCGCAAGGAAGAAGAACGAGTCCATGAAGAAGACAAATGGACGAAGTCGAACGGATCCTCACAACTCCGGAACGGAACCGAAGCTAACGAGGGAAACAACCCAAAAAGAAGCAAACAACATAGTAAACAACCATCACATAACATGGCATGATGCACAACCAAGTATGATGCATGTCCAATTTAAATATGCATGGTATGGCAAAGTGCACAAACAACTCTACAAGTTAAGTGGAGCTCAATATGCAACGAGTTGCATATTGACGAAACACCACAACAATTTATTTAGTTCGATCTCGTTTATGTACTCAACAATATTAAATGTTGTTAAACATGGCAAGAGAGTGAAACATAACAAAACTATACCATCTAACACTTTAAATGGGGCCGGATATAACAAACAACAAATCCGGTAAAACCCCATGTGCATTAGTAATTTAATGCAACACCAATTTAAACATTCTGGAAGTTGTTATCATGATGCGGATGACATGCAAGTTTTATGCAATGTTTATGAAAATGTTGATAAGAGCATATTAAGAAGCATTTGTCATCGTGGCGGAAATGAAAAACGGTGCCACGGCAACGACAACGAAATGGTGCCACGGCAACGTCCCGGTTTCCGGTAACTCGATTGAGATGCCGGTGCAAAAGGAAAAGTGACGGGGCGTGTCATGCAAGGATGGTGGGGTGCTCCCGGATACCGGGTCCCAATGGGTTAGCGGCAAAAGAGGAGTACCGAGCAAGTGACAACTCGGACACGGTGCAGTCAACGGGTGCATCTCATACATCACACCACATGCATTCGTTCCACAGGTCATCGTCTCGGTGGTTATACCTTTCGGAGCGTGCATTATCGGAACGGATCAAGTTCGAAGCAGAGAAGGGGAAGTAGACGTTCTCGGGACTTTCGTAGTGGAAGTAGTCGTTCTCTCATGCTCTAGGGTCAACGGTAGAGGTTCTCGCGATCTCGGCTATGGTAGTGGTACATGTTTATCGGTAGTCAAACATGACGATCCGAAGAGGGTAGTTGGCAACATGCACGTCGTCGGTAGTTGTACACAATCGTTGTCTGTCTTGGCGGGTTCGAGGTCTCCGGGTGTAGTGGTACTTGGCGTCCCATCGTGTAGTCGTTTGTTGTAGTCGGACTTGACAAAATGCACACCGGCTGCAGTCGTACACGATTCATAGATGTTCGGGTCTTTCGTAGGGGTACTCATTACATCTCCAGGTGTAGTGGTACTTGTCATAATCCGAGACGGTCTTGGCGATACAGCGACCATAGAGGTACTTGGCGATGTTTCCCTGAAGCAACAAACGAAGCACCCGCAAACAAAACAACCAGTACCCTGGTGCTCTGTATGAGGGTCGATGCAATGGTGGCCGAACAGAAAAGGAAAACAAGGCGTCTCGGAGAAGCATGGAGGCGGCACCAGGGGATTGCGGCGAGGCCGGTAGGCGCGGGAAACAGCAGGTCGGCAAGGAACTCGGCGATGGGGACTGCCAAAACAGCTGCTGGTGGCGCTTGACGTCCCTGGCGAAGCGGCGGCCGTGGACTTGGCTGAAGAGGATGGCTCGGGCAGGAGCTGCATCGGACGGTGAGGTCGCCGGTAGGAGACGCTGCGACGTGGCTGGTGGAAGACGGGTAGCAGCGGAGGTTGAAGGCTGGCCAAGGGCTCGCCGGAGCATCCCGTGCTCGCGGAGGCCGAGGCATGGTGCAGGGGAGTGACGGAGGTGTCACATCGGACGACGGCGATGCTTAGGAGGTGGCCGTTGTTCGCATACGAACTCGAGGAGGGATGACGCGCCGTGTAGCGCACGGACACAGAGGATAGGGAAGGCGCGGCGGCACTGAAGAGAAGCGATGTGTGGAGGAAGGGAGAGGCCATGGATCGGGCAAAGGAGCTCCTCTCCCTCGGCTCTATGTGTGCGGGCGACAGGAAGATGCAGGGGATCGAGGGAGAGAAGAGCGAGGGGTCGGGGCGAAGGGTTTCTGGCGGCGCGAGGGGAAGGAATCGAGGGAGAGGTTATGGTCGTGGAGAGGGTTAGGTTTAGGTGCGGGCCGTGAGGCCTCAAGGAGGTTGGGCCGGTCTGGCAGGCCTAAGCCCAAGAAGACCTGTGGGTGTGGGCTCTCTCCCCCTTCCTTCTCTTATTATTTTCTTTATCATAAAAACAAGGGAAGAAAAAGAAAGAAAGTGGGGGGTTAGGGAAGGAAGTTGGACTCACGGATAAATTTCCCGGACTCACAAAATGAGTTTGACCCAAGAAAAATAGAAACGTCAAGATTGAAAGATATAAATTCAAACTCATTTGAATTTAATTCAAATGGGTTTGAATTGGGACTTGGTAAAAGGAAGGTCCAAAAATGTTCGGATTTTGGGAGGAGCCCCGGTAAAAGGGAAAAGAAAATATTGGGCAAGGTTTTGAGATCAACTCGAAGCAGAAAAGGCATGGGGTTATTTTTGCAAGTGTGTTGTGATAAATTCCAAATTAAAGGAATATTTAATATAGCTCCCTAAAATATTGGGAGGATGTGTTATATTGAGAAATCACCATGTGAGTTCCCTCGATTTAAATGGACCGAAGATCCATGCAATTTATTTAGTTGAGTTGCAAAAGATTTATGAGAAGATGGCATGATGACATGATGCAATGCAAAAATAAAAGGGCAGGCACAAATGAAACACACGGCGAAACCCAGAAACCCTGGAAGGCATCTGAAGCTCCGGTCTTGGGGCGTCACAACATCTTTCCTATTGTACTATTTCTTAAGAAAGGATTTGGTCAAACATTTTGCTTAGTTATACTTCAGACAAGTTATATATGCAGAGTAAAAGGATAATCCCTCCGTGCTAGTGCATTGCCTGATATATTAACTCAAGTACTAGGCATGAATAAACAGGCTCAATTCTGTGCTCATCCTGGTGTAGTACTCCTATTATTACTAGGCAATGGAGTTGACGGGTGACCTTGCGTAGCGGCGACAAAGGGAATAGAATGCTTGGCACGGTAGGTAACGTTTTCTAGTTACTAAGGCATCCCTCCATTGTTCATCAGTAGTCATTATGGACCGGGGACATGAGGGGAATTTCCTAGGGCTGGAATTCTAGCCGCCAGATATTTAGACTCGAAACACGGAGGCTCGACTGGTTGGGGTTGGTTAACGTGTGTACCACGCATGCCACCAGAAGGACACGAGCCCTGTTTTTTTAGGATCAACACGAGCCAGGTTCTGGCTGGTACACCGTTGGGTCCTACCATTCGAGAATACGGAAGAATGTTTTAAATTGCCGAACGAATCTATGTGTATTACAATGCCCATATTTTCCTTGTAAATAGTAATCTCAACGTGGTAATCGATTTATGACAATTTCTTGAATTAGAGTGAGTTTGTGATATAGTAATCTCAACGTGGATTTCACATTTCATGGTATCCCTATTAACTTTTTCATTGCAAATTCAAATTTAAAAGATGAACGGTATGGTGGTAAGAAAACTTTGTATGTATCAAGCATATGACCACACACACACACACACGAACACAACAACAATCCAATAAGTATAGTGCATCTATTTTCCAAACCATGCATGTATGACACGAATTCAAAAATACTCCTTCTGTTCCTAAATATTTGTCTTTTAGAGATTTCAACAAGTGACTACATACGGAGCAAAATGAGTGAATCTACACTCTAAAATATGTCTATATACATCTGTATGTGGCAGTCCATTTGAAATCTCTATAAAGACTATTATTTAGGAACGAATGGAGTAAAATGTAAGACATGCATGGTACTCAATTCAATATTTAAAATGAATAGGAAACTGAAACATGAATATTAAGTCTAGTACTACATACCCCCTCGGGTCCTTTTTACTCCGCGTATAAGAATTGTCCGAAGTCAAGCTTCATAAAGTTTGACCATATTTCTATGAAAAAATATTAATATCTACAATACAAGTCCCTTGGTCGCGGGTAATCCTAGGATGGCAGCCGCCACAGTTGATGCATTTTTCTTCCTACTGAATCTAGTGTGTTTCATTTGTAGTGCCCGAAGTGCGAGGACCCTATAGGTTTCTGCGCCCTTGGCGAGACACCACACTTGTTCCTTCTCATCCTAACACAAGATTTTAAAACATGCACAGTATGTTCTTAGAATCCTCTTTTTTATCCAGAAGGGTGGGGTTTTTTGAACATGCCGTCGACTAATTTGGAAATTTGGATTGCTATATTTGGATAAAAGGTACTAGTACCATGGTCAACACTGACGTGAAGGAGGAAATTATTTCTAGATTTGGATAGGGAATACATTGTGTTCTTATATTACTTTTCCTGCAGTGCATTCCTTACTGTGCTAGAACACGTGTACTCAAGATGCCCGGCCTTGCCATAACTGAATAGACCAGTTTAATGGTGACAGTGAAGACAAGCCATGGATATAACTTCCGAGTTGGTTTCATGAACCAAGAAGATAGCTACTTTTTTATGGCCGAACTTGGATAAAGTTTCTCAAGTGTTACAGACTAAAAGTTAGCGCATGAATGTTGATGGAAATAGCAGAACCTGGTCTCATCTTCATTGTGATCTTCCACCACGATGTCGTTCCAATTGTTCAGCCATGTTAGTTTTGTATCTGGTTCTTGCTTGTTGCCTCGATTACTTCTTAATCCACCTATTTTGTCTAACTAATCACAATTTAACTTTAGAAGTAGCAACGAATCTCTCATGAAGATGCGACTTCTAACTAATATTTTCTTATAATTGGTGGCACATGTAGGTTTTTTCATAGTTAAGCATGCTACTCGTCTGTTATTCTATAAGAACTCGGCTGTTATTGATGGCGCTGAAGTTGACTGGGACGATATCCACAAGTTCCTACACTTTATTGATCGCGTTGAGGTCCTTGTGGGGCGTTTCAATGGTGGAAGGCCACGTGGGATATGTGTGCCACTACTGCACTCGTTGAACAGGTCCAACTGTGTTGAGAAACATATGGTACGAGTTGTTTTCTGTTATATTTGTTGTTCATAAACTCTTGCTTATACACAGTTTTACAGCTGTGATCTTCTTGAAACGGAAACTGCCTAGTTCTATTGTTCCTATAGAGATGCCTCACCATGGTTGGGCCAGACTTGCACTTGGTCACAACATGATGTTTATGTCGACCTACTGCATTCCCCTTGGAAGTGAAAATATACTTATTCATGGGTGGTCTCAAATAATGGAGGCCCGTCCATCTTGGACAGAAGATTATGTTCCTGCTTTTCCATGGCTCTATAGCGAATATCCTGTTTATTGACCACATTGTGAGATGAAGCCGCTTTCAGAAGGTTGTGGATGCGCGGGGTGGTGCCTAGGCCTTGTCCTGGGGCTTGGCGGCCTCACCCTTGGTTAAATGTAGGCAAAGTAGCATTGTTCAAGGCATGCTTTGTACGGTTGAACCTGTATAAGTACTCATACTACTTTCAGCTATGGTTGTTAAGGTTGTTAAGTACTCCTGCTGCTTTTACAGTCCGTTGTGTTTCTTCAGTCCTGTCTTCCTCCAGCCGCTAAAACCAAACCAGTGTCGGCGGGGCCGCCTGCTTCCACCTCCCACAGCTGGTTGCGCCTCAACGCAGGCATCACCACCCCACCGTCTCCTAAATCGTTAACACCGATGTCCGAGGCCTCGCCTCCATCCTCCGCATGCTTTGGTGCGGTCGCCACGGGTGTCACCCTCTCGCGTTATCAACATGGTCAACAAACAAGAGGAATCGGCAGAGGACTACACATGGAGAGGATGGCAGTAGGGCACCACCATGTCCATGGCCGGACGCAAGGAAGTTCCTCTTTTTTTGTTATATAAACTCCATTGTGAGCGTATGGAAAAAGAAAATGCTTCCTCCTAGTGGTTTCCTAACATCTGGGACCCACAACATTGTCAGCGTATATAGTCAATAGACAAGAGAACGGGATAAGATCGGCTGACACCTGGGACGTAGCTGCTCGAGCAGTATTTTCTTTTGTTATTGTTGAGACGGAGGAGGGTTTCAACTGGGCTATGGCCCGTCTACCTAGGCTTATATTTTATGTTCACCACATGACCATCCCAGCTATTTTTTCTTTGTGAAAATGAGCCCAGATTATGTTTTCTGAAGAATACCCAATCTAGGCCTACTTATTTTTCTACTCCCCAATGGGCTGCAACTCTTTCAAGACGCCTGCAAATATTGAAAATAATATGAAATGGGTTGTAAATATCAAAACAGATGACAAATTGGCAGTTACTTTATAATTTCTGAATTTTTTCACAATTTTAGATTCCAATTTCAGTGGGCTTTAACCTAATTTAAATATATGTTCAAAGTACTTTAAATCTGGCTTGACATTTTGGTATTCAAAATAGTTTGGAACCCACAGAAATATGCAAAATTTTGTTTAAAATTTTAACCCTGGCCCTGGCCAACAAAAAACATAGACTGCAATAAATTGCATAAGAAGTTGCAATGAGCTATATATAAATTATTAAAAAAAAGGAATGAGCTATTAAGTTGACGCGTATGCAAGATTTTTTTACTTATTATATACATCAACAAACGATTCTAGCAGACGTAGTCGTTGGATGTCAATCCAACGGTCGTCGTGTTTCTTCAATCTTTGATCTTCTTGCTCCAGCAGCCATATCGAGCGCCGGCGGGACCGCCTGCTCCCGCCTCCCGTGGTCGGTTGTGCTACAGCGCAGGCCTCACTGCCCAATCTACTCCCACCGCTGGCCAGGCCATCCCTCTACTCACCCACATCCCTCCATTGTTGTGGCTTTGCCGCCTCCGGGTCATTCCCTTCCTGGGTCTCTCCGTCGTCCATCACGCTGGTGTTCTCGACACGGTGTGGTCAACGTTGTCAACAAACGACAACATCGGAAGAGGGATGTACATGGAGAGTCTGACAGTTGGGACCCACATGGTCCATGGACGCACGCAAGCAAGTACCTCGTTATTACGCCAAAAAGAATGAATACTCCCACTGACAGCTCGGACCCACCAGCTATATCTTCCCATGCAAGGAAGTGCCTCCTTATTACACACACAAAAAATGAATACTCCCCCTGCTAGTTGGGACCCACCATAGTGGGAGGCTGACTCGTGGGCCTACTAAGTCGAGGTAGACGGAGGGCTTTGTCAACTGAGTCAACAAACGATTCTATCACCAATGACCGTTGCATTGTTAACATCCAACGGTCGTCCTGCTTCTTCAATCTCTGATTTTCTTGCCCTAGCCATCCAAACCACCGCGTGCTCTTGCCTCCCGCGGCCCGCTGTGCTGCCGCGGAAGCCTCACCGCCCCCTAATACTCCCACCACTGGCCAGGCCCTGCGGCAATGGCAGCCTCACACCGCAGCCGAACCAGTGAACCCTCGTACTCCTCTCCGCGTGGGCATCCACTGCCGTGTCTTCCCCGGCTCCGCGTGGTCCCCTTCCTAGGCCTCGCCGTCATCCACTGCCTTGGTTCTCTTGGCGTGGCTTGGTTAATGTCGTCAAGGAACGACTTCCATCGGAAGAGTACTGTATGTGGGGAGGCTGACATCTGGGTCCACAACCGCAGCAAGGAAGTGCCTCTTTATTATGCGCAAAATAATGATTCCTCCACCTGACAGCAGGGACCCACCAGACGGGCCACCGTATTTCGCAAAAATATGTTTCCCCCTGACTACTAGGACCCACCAGCTACATCTTCCCATGCAAGGAAGTGCGTCATTATCCTCCCTGACAGCTGGGACCCACCCGGTCGAAGCGTACGTAGCGTTGTCTGTGTTCATACTGGTTGATAGGTCTGTCTGCCATGATGAACCATGGCCGAGTAAGGAGCGGTAGCAGTATGTACATGTACGTATAGCTAGGGTGCAAGAAAGTAAATGCAGCCATGTACATATAGCCAGGGTGCAAGAAAGTAAATACGGCCACGTACGTACATACAGGCAGAGTCTCGAATGCCTACTCGCGCATACGTACGGCCAGTGCTCGTGTACATGGTTGGGTTCAAACGGAGAAACTATGTCGTCGTGTTCATCGGGAACCAACCGGCTTGGATGAAACAGCCGATCGAAACGAGGCCTGGCGTACCGCAGAACGGAGGAAACGGCCTTGTGTTCGACCGGCCATGGTTGAAACGGGATCCTGTTCATCATGAGGGGTCTGGCGTACCGCAAAACGAACGAAACGGGCTTCTCTTGGATCTCCTACGGTCGAAACAGGGTCCTGTTGATCAGGAGGGGTGTGGCGTACCGTAAAAAGGATGAAATGGACTTGTGTTGGAGCGCTATGGTCAAAACGAGAGTCCTGTTCATCGGAAGGGGTGTGGCGTACCGCAAAACGGGACTCCACGGGATACTATTAATCACCACCGTCGACTACCTCCACGGGCTACTGTTCATCCACCGTCGACCTCCTCTAGCCTCCACCTGTGACTGTTCATCAACGGGCTCCTGTTCATCCAGCCTCCACCGCTCCTCCACAGGCTACTGTTCAACCAGCCCTCTCCACAGGGTCCTGTTCAACCACTCCTCCACAGGCAACTGTTCATCCTGCCCTACACCGGCTACTGTTCAACCAGCCCTCCATGGGGTCCTGCTCATCCAGCCCTCCACGGGGTCCTGGTCATCCACCCCCAACCGGCTCGATCGGGGTCCTGTTCATCCAGCGGCAACGGCTTCTACTACCACGGGGTTCTGTTCATCCACCCCCACCGGAAACTGTTCATCCAACCCCCCCCCCCCAATAATGCTCACTATTCATCAAGAGGCAGTATCGATTGGGTTCAATTAGCAGCAGTAGCGAAGGAATCACTCGCGTTCAGTTAACAACAAGGGATCGATCGGGGTTCAGTAACGTAGCTAGTGCAATCGCTCGTGTTCAGTTAGAGCCCAACGCCTCGCTCGGGTTCAGTAAGAGCGCAACGCCTCGCACACACGCGCGTACGTGTACGAGAGAAACACGCAAACGTTTGTGCATCGCTCGGCCCCGACCACCCACCGTAACCGCGAACTCCCCGATATTTTCCTCGCCCTCGCTTCTACCGTGGTTTTTTCTATCATGGACGGCCCAAAGAATGCGATGCAACTGCGTCTTCGGCCCTCCAAGGACGAAAAGCCCATTTTATATCATGATTTTTTGTCATAGAAGTAGGAGCCCACCACATCTATGATGATAACGGGTTTTGTCACAACTATCATCATAGAAGTGTCATAAGCATGACAGAAAAAATTGTTTGGCCCAAATGTCACAGATGTGTATTTTTTTGTAGTGTCAACTATTTAGAGCAGAGCACTGACGGAGTTTATTGTGGAATGGACGCCCACCCCAGACGAAGAGGCACTAGAAACAACCATTCCCAGCAAGGAAACGCCCCAAGAGTGGATCATGTACTTTGATGGTGCCTTGTCGCTACAAGGTGCGGGAGCTGGCGTGCTCCTCGTCGCACTCACTCGAGAACACCTCAGGTCTTTGGTCCAGATGCATTTCCCCAGGGAGAAGGCCACCAACAACACTGTAGAGTATGAAGGACTCCTTGTCAAGCTCAGGATTGCAACAGAATTGGGGATCAAGAAGTTGATCATTCGAGGAGACTCATAGTTCGTGGTGACGCAAGTGAACAAGGATTATCAGAATCCATTGATGGAGGCATATGTGGAGGAAGTGAGAAAGCTGGAGGAGCACCTTGATGGATTGCAAACAGAGTATGTGCCGCATGCGGAAAATAGCGTTGTTGATCATTTGTCAAAGTGCGATGCGCAAAAGCTTCATGTGGAACTAGGGACTTTTGTTCTTCACCTGACTCAGCCCTCTGTATCCCCGGTGACAATGGCCAGAAAAAGGAGGAACCTGGACTCCGACAAACCTTTCCTCGTAGAGCTTGCCGAGGCCCCCGGTAGAGAGGTTGGCAAGAAAAACTCCACTTTTCTTGGTGAGAAGCACCCTCCCGCCGAACTACCAGTCCTTGCGGTTGAGGCATGTGCTCGCACGATCGAGGAGGTGCCATTGATCCTTGTTGTCGACCCTCAGGCTCCAACTTGGGCCAGGCACATAGTCCATTACCTCTAGACACGAGAACTTCCCGAAGAGCAAGAAGAAGTGAAAGAGTAGCCTAGAGGGCCTGTGGCACCCCGGCTCAGAGTGACCGGTTTACCCTGCATTGCCAACCCATAGACCATGTGTTCTGGCAACACACAACATCTTGGTACAGAAAAACAACCGCTCTATTTATGCTAGCGGATCAGAGTTTATATTACAACAGATGACGATGCCAAACAGCACGCACTGTGCGGCTGAACAATATGTACATTATTTCGTGAACATAAAGGGGCCTCGATCAGAACAACTACGCGGCAGCAGAACAATGTCGTAGCGGAAAGTCCATAACACAGGGGCACCGGTGTGGACACGGTCTAGACTTGAGCAGCGCTCCTTTCCAATGCGACTTTCCTGAAATCTGGCATGACACGCCAGGTCAGTACATTGAATGTACTTGCAAGCTGACAACAAGCGTAATCATAATGACAAACAATATCATGATAATTAACGAGTTATTAATGCAATAATGTTCCAACATGTTGTGATCATGCTCTTGTGATAAACGTCACTCGCGACTGTGGCACCCCAGCTCAGAGCGACCGGTTTACCATGCATTGCCAGCCCAGAGACCATGTCTTCTGGCAACACACAACATCTTGGTACAGAATAGCAACCGCTTTATTGATGCTAGCGGAAGAGAGTTACATTACAACAGCTGTCGAGGCCAAGCGGCACATTCGGTGCGGCTGAACAATATGTACATTATTTAGTGAACATAAAGGGGCCTCGATCCGAACAACTATGTGGCAGCGGAATAACGTCGTGGCGGAAGCTCCATATCAGAGGGACACCGATGTGGACACGATCTAGACTCGAACAGCGCTCCTCTCCAATGATACTTTCTTGAAATCTAGCATGACACGCCAGGTCAGTACATTGAATATACTTGCAAGCTCACAACAGGCATAATCATAATGACAAACAATATCATGGTATTTAACCAATTATAAAAATGCAACATTATATCAACATGCTGTGATCATGCTCGAACGTCCCTCGGGACGGCTTACCAACCGTGATCATCTCTAGATCACAAACACACCACCAAAGTGGTCAGATCACGAACACACCACCAAAGTGGTCTTTCTCAAGAACAACTAGTGATCCTTACGGTGATCGCAACCACGACCATCATTTGGTCCAAATGCCTTGATGAGCCTTCTGCCATCCATCAAGAATGAAAAGTTCATAGCTTAGTGTGCAATTTTTATTAAATGTTGACTCATGGTGGGACCTACTACGAGGTGTCTGTAACCGTGGACTCGGCTATCGATACATTACACACTCTGCAGAGGTAGCACACTGTACCCACACCACGGAACTCATGGCCTCGCACTCCCATTCGGGTGGACCAACGGCATCCCATCAAAACCCCTCCATTGCCACAGCACTCTCCTGGCCACTCCGACCCAAATCCCCAATAGGCTGGTCCTGGGTGGCCCCGTGTCTACCAAAGACACCCTAACCACCGTCATGGTCAAAACACTCCCACTCGGGGACACTCCCACTCGGGGACTCGGTACAATAATTTCATCAACGAGCACACAAGATTATGTCTGCTTACCGGGCCAGGGAGAGCACGAACCTTCCGTAGATGGAGGCACCGAATCAAGGCCTTCCCACAAAGGCAAATGTGGTTGCACTGGAAAGAAACTCGATTCAGCGGCACCATGACCCAGTCAACGGTATGTTCAAGTTGAGTTATATTGAGGTTCAACTTTAAACTAAAAATGATCGGTGTCATAACATGCCATGAAATGCAAAACAACACATGCATCATATAGTGATAAAAATGACCGATGTCATCCTTATACCCACCAAGCATAACGTCAACAACTCAAATTACTCTACTTGCTCAAATACCAAAATATTTTGCAACAAGTTTTATTGATTTCTTACGCAAGAAGGTAACTCCGATAAATTTCTCATATGCTTGTCAAAAAGATTTCACTATCAACAACTCTTACTTTCTTTATCAGTAAGTTGGGTTCAAACATTCTGTAAGACAAGTAATATGATTAAACAAGTATTGAACAGAACATTGTCTAAATTTTTTTTGTCAATCTAAGAGGGCAAAAACATAACTTTAAATAATGGCTACATGCATAACAAAATTATATCTATCATAACCTCAAATAAATCTTATCTTGCTTTATCCACTAAACTAGTTTCACCCATTATGTAAATCAAGCATAACAACTAACCAATATTTAACAGAATATAAATAACTCCATAATCATTTAAATGCATGGATTAATCATTTCATTCAAGTAAGAAAATCACAAATATTGAAATGGCTCCATGAAAATGTTGTAGTGGCTTGGCTTAGTGCAGATGAGGTTCACAAGCCTCCTGCTGATCCTCAAGACAAGTTTCACCTTCTGAAAATAGTTTTAAACACAAAAAGAAAATATCAAGAAGACTTTTGAAAATCACCAGAAATTCTAGACAGCTCAGAAAAATCTCATCTTTGGTGAGCTGCTAGATTTCTTATCAAAGAACACAATGCAAAAAGAATCAATTCATTTGGACTTATGGTTGAAACATTATAACTATTTGAAGTGTTCTGTAAATTCAAATGTATTTGAATAAAAGAAATAGACTGGGGGGTGACGTCGAAGGCGTAAAGCCCAGGGGCGCCACCACTCGTACAGCTTCGCGCGTGTACTGAGTGGCTGACTAGCAGGCCCCGCTAGTCAGGTGTGGGAAGAGGGAGAAGGGAACAGAGGGGGCCGCGGCTTCGCCGGAGCTCACATCGGCGACAAGGGCTCCTTGGCCCAAACGAAAGGGAGGTATGGAAAGAGGGGGTTGAGGCGCACCTGCCCGTATCCGTAGCGTAGCTAGGGGCGGTTGGACGGCGTCAGAATCAACCTCGCAAGCGGAGGCAGAACATGGAGGTCGTCGGAGTTGAGGAATACGGTGAGTAGAGGCCACTCCAGGGGATCCAAGCGGGCGAGACGGCTTCACCGGAGAGAGGCGGAGGCCCTGGAGGGGTCGCCCAGGCCTGGGAGGGGCTGGAGCTACTGCGACGACCAGAGGGGATCGCCAGCGAGCTCGAGCTCGGGGACGGCGGCCCGAGGCCTACCCGGCCGGGCTCCGGCTTCCTACTCGATCATGGGGTGTGTGTGAATGTTGGATGGTGCTCGAGGAGGCTGGGGAGGGCTCTATATATAGGCGAACGGCTAGGGTGCTTCGGGCTCCACTGGTGGACACCTGTCCACGGCGCCCGGTGACGAGCGGCGTCAGTGAGAGGGGGAGAAGGCGACGGAGGTCACGCGGCCACTGTGGGCGGGCGGATACGAGCACAGGATCAAGAGGATGTCGACGAGCACAGTGTGCTCCGCACTGTTGAGCTGGCCAGACCTTGCCTGTGCTCGCTGCGGCGAGCTCCGGTGTCGATGAGCGCCAGGGTGGAGTTAAGAACGTAGAGACGATGATGGTGGCGAGGGTTGCCATGTTTTGGCAGGCGGGGAAGCGAGCACGTGAGCAACAGAGGCTCGGGCGCGTCGCAGAGCATGTCGGCTGCATGCTAGCACGCCTGGACGAATGCGGTCACCGCGTGAACTATGACATCAGGTCGATCTAAGCAAAAACTCAATGTCTGGCATGTTGTTCATGGTAGTTTTGAGTGTTACCACGATTTGGTTTGGATCCTGGTGCAGTAGATAAGTTTTCACACACCAAGTAAGTTTCTGGTCAGTAACTTGGTGATGTTACCGTGGTCAAATGGCTTGGAGTTTGAAGCTGTGCTTTGGAGGCTAGTGATAAGTTACTAAGGTAAAGATGCACAAGAAAGTTCATGTCAAATGGAGCAAGTAAAATGGTAGTTGCTGTAGAAACAACCATTTCTGTCCAGAATAGAAAAGATTTTCTGTAGGAAAAACATTCCAAAAAGTGATAAAATATTTTTGCTCGGGAAGGTGCACTAGGGTTCACAGAATATTTGTGAATTATCTCAGATTTTTCTGAGCCATAAAAATTGGGGTTGCTTTGAAGCAAACAGATCTGGCTTAGGGTTTTTGGAAAGAAAATGAATATTTTTCATTTAAGAAAAATAATCCAAAGATTATTTTTGGGTGGGTCAGAAGTGAAATGATGATTTAGGAGGGAAGTGAAGCACTTGGGTGAAAAATCTCAGTCACTGAAATGGACACACAGGGCAACAAAACTAGTGCCTAAACTAAACTAACTAATTAGACTAACTAACTAAACTAGTCCCTAAACAAGGAGCCTAAACTAACTAATTAACTAACTAACTAATTAGACTAACTAATTAGACTAACTAACTAACTAACTAATTAGACTAACTAACTAAACAAGTGCCTAAACTAAACTAACTAATTAGACTAACTAACTAAATTAGAAGAAAATCTCAGTCACTGAAATGCAGCAGCAGTTAGTAGGAGAGGAGAGCGGGATCAGTGAGCAGGAGGGCAGCCCGGAGGGAGGGGGAAGGGGGGCGAGGGAGGAGCTCACCGCGGTGGCCATGACGAGATGGGGAGCAGCGGTGGCGACGGCGAGCGGAGGAAGAAGAAGTGCTCGGGCCTCCTCTCCTAGTGGACGCGGGCCTACTCCTCCTAGTGCTCCGGGGGATGGCAGTCGTGGCGGCAGGCCGTCGGCGGCGAGGACCGAGACGGCGAGGCAGGGCGCGGGGGTCGTCGGAGCGGGTGTGAAGCGAGGGGGGAGTGGATCTGGCGAGGGAGGGATGAAGGGACCAAGCGAATTAGCTAGGGGGGAGATTACTAATGGCGCACCCCCTGGCGGTGCGCCATTAGTATGTTTTTTTGATAGCAATGGCGCACCCCCGAGCGGTGCGCCATAAGTAATGTTTTTTTAGATAGCAATGGCGCACCAGCCAGCAGTGCGCCATAAGTAAATTATTATTATTATTATTTTATGTTGCATTTAATAATTTTTTAGAAAATGAATATGAATATGAAATAGTAATGATTTTTTATAAAAACAGTAATAATTTTTTAAAGAATATCATCAAATTTTTTATTTGAAAATATTTATGAATATAAAAAAATATCATCATTTTTTTTATTTTTTGTTGCAGTCATTAAATTTGTTATTTGAAAATATCATCCAATTTGTTATTTGAAAATATAATCAAATTTGTTTTTTTTGGATTTTTAGTTGCATTCATTTGTGACGGTGGAGCGGGGGAGGATGCGGGAGGTCGTCATCGGCGGTGGAGCGGGGGAGGGTGCAGGGTGTCAGCGGCGGCGGTGGAGCGGGGGAGGGTGCAGTGGGTCGGCGGCGGCAGTGGAGCGGGGGAGGGTGCGGTGGGTCGTCGGTGGCGGTGGAGCGGGGGAGGCTGCGGTCGGTCGTCGGCTTGAGGTGCGCCATTATAGTAGTTTTGCAAAAAAAAATAGTAGTGGCGCGCTGCGCTGGTGGTGCGCCATTACTAGTTAAACTAGTAATGGTGCACTCTTCCCTGGTGCGCCATTAGTATTTTTGGGAAAAAAATTGTTACTAATGGTGCATCGTGTGTCTGGTGCGCCATTAGTGTCTACCACACTAATGGCGCACCAACTCATGGTGCGCCATTACTATATAGTAGTGGCGCACCACATGTCTGGTGCGCCATTAGTGGCCATATCATCTATAGCCCTTTTCCTAGTAGTGTCTTGGCATAGTTTTTAGGATGATGAGCCACTTGGGAGAGGAAATGAAGATGATTTCCCAGGTGACAAGGCCACAGAACCACTCCAAAAAGAAAAACAGAGCAAAAACCAATAAATCAAAAATAAAAAGAAAAGGGACAAAATCCAGGATGTTACAACTCTTACCCCTATAAAGAAATCTTGTCCACGAGATTTAGTTGCTCAGGGAACAAGTATGTCTTGAGGACACCATTTCCAACTCGGGTATCCTTTTTCCCTTATTTATTGTTCCTCCAAGAATTTTATATGATTTGATCATCTTTGCTCTGGGTGGTTTGCTTCACCTTTCCCTAAATCCTGACGGGTTTTTGCTCAAATACCAATTTATTATTACTGACGTTGATTGCCCATACCAGTGGTGGTATCCAATGGATCTGAGCGTAAATTTTCCTTCGGTCATGAACACCTTAATACTTTTGCCATGGGGTTGCTTCAAATAAATGCAGGCCTTCCGGTTTCAATAAATGCTGAGAATTAATCAGGGCCATCTTCTGACGGGATCTGACTGCTCATAGGTGGTACTGATTTTGATTTATTTCATTGGCTCGAGCGTGAAATATGTACCAAAGATCTGACTGCCTTTTGTAAGGAGCAATATAACAGTGTATGGAGTTATAACTATGTCATACCTCAAATATTTATATCTTGAGACTGGCCCGACAGGGGGCTGATGGACAATTGCTTTTTCCGGACAGACTAACCGTGTACTTGATTTTGTTAGCGAGTATACCGGGTCTGAGCTGATTATTCGGCTTTTGAATTTCTCATGTTGTCGGTATACCCATCTTTGGTAATACATTGTGATATGTTTTAACACTGCCGCTAAGGTCAAACTGTTGAGGTTGCAAAGGAATCTTGGATCTGACAGAATAGAGTTGGAGATTCCACACTAATCATCTCAAGCGAGTTAGCGGGATATGAAAATCCTTGTAAACAGAGTAGGCTGCTGAAGGTGTATGTCTTTGTGGATCCATATGGAATTATGGCCTCCAACTGATTTGGGGCATGCGGACCCTGATGGTCGTGCAAAAATCATCATACCTTTGTTGTTAGTCTCACGTTTTGACGGTCATGATTTTCTTCGTTAGGATACCTTACTGAAATAACTTGGCCACACCTGTCCTTAATTCTTCGTATGACCAGGGACGTGATTAGTGCAATATGGTTGGCATTATTCCTTTGTGCCTGTTTTTCTGACCTGAGTCCACACACATATGACGTATGTTCGGGGCTTGTAGCTGTACAGATTTCTTTATTGAGTCCAATCATATAAGAGGGTGACAAGGTTTCCTGATCTCACCTTGCCTGGTGCGGGAATAATGACCTTGATGACCATTGGCACCACTGGGGATTCTGTCATGTCATCCCCAGATCTTGTCGATCATGGTATTACATGAGATGTATCTCTCGCATTTTCCTTTGCCTAACTCGTGATGTTGTGGGATCCGTACTTTCCTTAGGTATATCTGTTGGATCCTTGCCGTACCTCGTATGAGTGACTGATATGATCGGGGTGCATTCTCATCATATGTATAAGAAGAATATGCCAACTAACACTCAATCCTTGCGGTAGGCATATGTTTTAACTGAATTATATCTCTTACAAAATTATTGCAAATCTGATCCTTGCACTTCAGAGAAAAGCCATTCCCGTAGCTTGCCGAGGAAGGCTCGTTAGCTTCTGCTCGAAGCCTGTGTCTGGGTAGCATGCAGAAGAAGCCTCGATAGCTTACACACGAAGCTTGACATGAGTATGCTGCAGGAGAAGCCTGAGTTCCGTACTTGAGAAGCTTCTCCTCGGTTTTTCTTGTTGAGAAAAATTCATTTCCGTCTGCCAGAAGCTTTTACCGAGGTATCTTGTTGAGAAACACCGGATTTCTTGGACCAGAAATTATTCACATAACATGCTGAGGAGCCTTGCATCATAAATTTCTTCTGATAAAGTGTGGAAGAATACTGAGTTTCTTATATCCAAAACTTCATACTGATATGCAGACTGAAATCCACACACACAGACACCCATGATATTTTGTGGCTGAATATTTGCATGAGAAATTTTGTTTAACTGTCTCCTTGAGCATATTACATTCCGACTTTATTTCGGATGATAACATATTTCAAGCATCAGGCATTGCTGAGCCAAAATTTTGTATATGACCCATACATTTGACTGAAAATATACTGTTGATCTTGTACCTGACTTCTCTTTCTGCTGGCTGGATCATTACTGCTGTGAAGATTTTATACTGATACAGACATGAGTTATCAGTACTGTTTTGAGGAGTGCACACTAATGCAAAATTTGATTATCGGCCTCACGATCAGATATTCCCCATTTTACTGCAGTCGGCTGAGAATTCCATTCTGTTTAGCTAAGCTTCCAAATATTTGAACTCCTTATTACTTCTTCGAGTCCGGTGTCAGATGATGAGCAACTCTTTATAGGGGGGAAACAATGTAACATCGGGGCCCAAAAGAAAGAAGCAAAAGAAAACACAACTAAACAAAGGCACACAACAACAATCAATTCACACACAATCAGTGTCACATATTACTGCTAGTCACACAATATGCATGCCTACTAAAGCACACAAATATCGCGGGATTTCCGGTACTATGATCTAGCATGCTGTGACGATGTGCACGGGGACGAATAAATGTGTGGAGGAATTGGTGTAAATAGTGCTACACCAAGTGCTAGCTTAGCCAGGTAACAACCTGGACTAGCTCAGAGACGAGGACGTACTTGGTAACCATGTAGTAGGACACGAATGTCGCGACCACATTATCATATAGCGGACGGAAAATATCCGTACTCGTCCAAAAAATAAGGATAGTGGGGAAACTGAGTCTGCTGACATTGCCCTTTCTTGATAACTAAGACCATTAAGGGTTGCCATCATGACAAGAAAAAGGACGATCTGGGGTAGAAACATGTCCACCACCGAGAAAAAACGGGGCTGAAGGAAGGAATTCGGTGCGATACCAGAGCACCATTTTTGCCAACAGTGTCGGGATCACTTGGCATCACTCTGCCGGGACAGAAATGACACCAAACACCAAAGAACAAGCAAGAAAAGAAAACTGGGGGAATGCAAAGACTGAGCTGTAGTAGATCCGAACCGGTGCCATCTACACTCACCAAATAAATCGTCATCAGCCAATAATAAGGCTATATGCATGATGTGCAATAAACAAATGCAACAACCATATGCAATAAACAAGCCAAACTCTATACTACCAATTTCTACCGGTTTCTACTGCTCATGCTGACTAGGGCGTCCTACAGCCAGACCTACTCTGATACCAAGCCTGTGGCACCTCGACGCAGAGAAACCAAAACACCCCGTATTCCATCCCAGAGATCGAGGAGAAGTCTCTGGAATACGGCACTGCTTGGCATAGAACAAATCAGCTCTTATTACAAGAATAATAATACAAGGGTCTGATGTTACAAAGAAGCACATCTGCACAGCAACACTATGCCTGCGATACTACACTTGCTCTATGCTAGCAGCGAAACAAATCATAGCAGCGGAACAACGACGAAGGTGGTGAAATCCACTCCGCTGGGACTCTGGCTGGGACACTATCTATCTCACATGCACGACAAGCAATCAAGCAATCATGGCATCACCTGCAATCTGGCATGACACACCAGGTCAGTACATTGAATGTACTTGCAAGCTCAGAACAACCATAAACATCAAGGCAAGACAATAACATAGCATTTAACAGGTTAATTAAATTAACAAATATTATGATGAAACAACTACTAAGCATGGTATGAAACTAATACAATACTGATAAATCACCATCTCAGATCTCCATAACCATATCTCTCTTGGCTAACCGGCCAAGCAATATACCATCTCGATCACCTCGTGATCAAAACCAAATGGTGATCTTTCCGGTGATCACAACCATGACCAACACTTGGTCTCGAATGGTGATCCTTCCGGCGATCACTACCATGACCAACACTTGGTCTCCAACATCATCATCAACATCCTGCCAATCTGTACTGCTCAACATATTAACATATAAGTCACCTATAAATCATTCCGTCATGTGAGTGTTGATCGAATGGTGTGACCTAGTACGAACCCTTGCCCATGACCGAGGACACGGCTATCGATAGAATTAAATACACACTCTGCAGAGGTAGCGCACTTTACCCACACCATGGAACCCATGGCCTCGCACTCCCATTCGGGTGGACCAACGGCATTCCGACAAAACCGATCTACTGCCATGACACTCTCCTGGCCACTCCGACCCACTCCCAAACTGGCTACCACCGTCGTCGCCAAAACGTCCCTCACGGGGACCGTGCACATAACAACAACAACGGGAACACAAGGCTGATGTCCGCCTACCTAATCAGGGTAGTGCGTGCCCATAACCTTGTCTAGTTGGAGGCACCGGCGAGAGGCACGACAATAGATCGCATTAGGGCCTTCCCATAAAGGCAAATGTGGTTGCACTGGAAAAGCCCGGTTCAGTGGCACCTGACCAACTTAATGACAGAATTTGACCCCAAAATATAATAGTAAAGACTGATACTCCGATATCATCTATCAACCTATAATCCAAGTCATAGCAATATCCAACAATTAATCCAAAGCTTAATATCATCATACCAAAATACTCCGAGGAGAGTATAACACTACTATCATGATGAACCCAAGAACGATAATACTAACTATCCAGCTATGATCCCCATGCTAGCATCATCTCCATCATCATATTCCATAACATAATATCAACTAGCATCATGATGAAAATAACACTAGCCACTAATAATCCAAAGGCAACATGATATTCAAAGTAGTACTCCAAAGCATATTACCATCATGAACATAATCATAACAACCACTAAGAATCCAAAGGCACATGAATCCACATAATCATCAAAATATAAGTCCTAGAACTCCAAGCAATATCATGGCAATATCAACATCAAAACAATACTCCGAGATATGCCATGAATAGATCATACATAGATAATGCAATGTTTTAAACAAGTTCAAATAAATAAACCATGTCACTGCATTGCAATCATGCAAATGGAGGGTGTGGCTTGCCTGGGGTGGAAGAAATCACCGAGAACAAGTGCGAGAAGCTCGCGGAAAGAATCACCGGAAAACGTTCTCTCTTGAAGGCGGATGAATAAGGCAGCGGCAAAATGGTCATTTTCAGAATGTCAAAACATGGTGAAAATGATTCCATCAGAACGGGCTCGATGAAACAAAGAAGTGGGCTTTGGAATCACCTCATTTGGAGTTAGGAGCAAAAAGATATGATAGTTTTTCTGCCAGGGACCTATTTGTAATGAAATCATCACAAACAAGTCCTCAGCAGGAAAAACAGGACGCACCCTCTCAGGAAATACATTTTCCAGAAAGGAAAGAGTATTTTCCTTGAAGAAGATGCGGAATGTGCTTTCGATAAGTGAAGGCGTACTCCCTGGAGTACGTCTCCACTTATCCAGCGTGGCGGTGGCGGGGCCGGGCGCTGGGTCAATGACGCGTGGGGCCCATCGCATCTTCTATCTCCTCCCACGCCTCCTTCTTCTCCCCACGCCTGCTCCTCCTCTCCTCGACAAAACACTGGGCAGGGGCGTGGCCGCCACTAGGCAGGGCGACTCCAGCCATCTCTGGCCAAGGAGAGGGCACCGGTGGCCTCGGAATGGAGGCCCGCACCCATCCAGGAACTACACGCGCTCCGGGGAGCGTTGCTGCGGCGGCAACCATCGGAGGTAGAGAGCAACGGCGGCGGACCATCTCGGCGGCGCACGGCCATGCTGGCTCTAGAGAGAAACAAAGAGGGTGGGGAGATTCGCCGGGGTATGGTAGGTCTACTGGTGGAGGAGAAATGAGGAGAGGGGCTTCGGCTTGAGCCAATCGAGGAGGAGACCCGAGGCGGCCATGGCGGCAATGGTGGTCGTGGACGGTGACTCGAGCTCGGGGAAGTGGTCAGGGAGTCGTGGGTGAATGGGTAGAGGTCGCTGGTGAGGAGAAACGCACCATGGACGGGCTTATATAGCCGCGGGGCGAGGAGGCCGAGCTGGCGTCGCCGCGGACGCGTGGCCGATGCCGCGGACGCGTGCTCGCGCGCATGAACTTGGAGGCAGGCGACGAGGGAGACACAGTGGAGTCTATCACGGGGCAGAGGCAGCCCAGGGAGCACGGGGAGGATGACGAGGGCGACGAGCAGAGCCAAACGGAGCACTGTGCTCTTGTGGGCGTTCGGCGGCGAGCGTCAGTGAGGGGTTTTACTAAGAGGGAGAGAGGTCCAGGAGGACGGCGACAATGCGGTAAAACTCTTGGACATGCTCACGCGCGCGAAGCCGACGAGGGGAGGAGCTGCCGATGCACAAATGGCCACTGGACACGGCCACTACACACAGAGCGTGTGCACTGTGGTGCCATTAACGCGGTCACCGCGTGCACTGGCAGGTAGCGAGGGAGAGGGGTTTGACCATGTTGTCTAGTGGGTAGTTCATCCAGGGTAGGTTACAACCGCGGTGGTAGCTCGGTTAAAAGTGATATGGTTAACTGGAAACCACCATCTGAAGTTTACTGCAGTAAACTTGGGTGAACACTGGTGATCAACAGGGATTTTATTGGCGCCGAAGAGTTTTTCTGGGGTGATTAACTAAGGAAGGACTATGATCCTGGAGGTTTTGAGGCATAATGGAGCACAAACTAATATAGTTGCTTTGTAACTCACATTATGGGTCCAGAATCAAGATTTGGATGATGCACTCACATGGAGTAACCACTTGAGGTAAAACTTGGCAGGGCTTAGTCATTTAGCTAGACAAAGGTGTTGTAAAATTTTCATACCAATTGGTTTTACCAAAATGGTACTTCCTTCACAGCTATCCCCTCTGTCCAGAAACTTGCAAAAATTATAGGGAAATATTGGCTTGATGAAATGGTGCCGAATTTGGTGGAGAGAAGTTATTTAGGTAGGAGAATGCTCTGGTAAATTTTCAGGCAAAATGAAGCAATATAAAATATACTTGCTTCACAACCTGAAAATATTGACATAATCAAAGATTTGATGTTGTGCTCACATAGATGATTGGGTGGGGCTAAATTTTGGAGGAGAGCAATGATATGAGCACAAGAATAGGCATGAAACATTTCAACTCATTTGGGTAAACCTAGCTAGCACTTCCTTCACAAAGGCTTCCCTCAGATAGGAACTTTCAAAAATCACTGAGGAAGTTTAGCTAGGCAAATAAAGTTGAATTTTGGCACATGGAAATTATTTGGATGAGATATCATGCCCAAAAAGTTTGGGGGCAAATGGGAGAGGATAAATAGCACTTGCTTCACAATGTGCCATTTAGGACAGAATAGGAACTGAATTTATTGAGCATGATGGGAAATATGGCCAATGAAATATTTTTCCATATTTGATGAAGATATGACCCAAACAATTTATAAGAATTATTTGGGTATTTTTGGATGGACAGAAATATAGGTTGCTTCACAACCTAGGGCAGATAGGATTATTCCTTTAATAGAAAAAGGAATATTCCTAAGAAAAAGAAATTAGGGTTTGGTCAAGCAGTGGAGTGACATGATCTTGGCAAAGTTTTTAGGATGATGAGCCACTAGGGAGAGGAAATGAAGATGATTTGCCTGGTGACAAGGCCACAGAACCACTGCTATTACAGTACAGCAGCAGGGGCTCTGGGTGTAACAATGGTATTGATGTCCTCATCATCCTCCCCTTCTTGAAATGAAGTCGTTCTCGACGGAAGCTCATCTTCCTCACCCAAATAAGGCTTCAAAACTGCAATGTTAAAAGTGGGACTAACCCCAAAATCTACGGGCAGCTCAAGTTTATAAGCATTATCATTTATTTTCTCTAAGACCTTACAAGGACCATCAGCACGTGGCATTAGCTTTGTTTTGCGCAAATTACCTTACGCAAATGTAACCAAACAAGATCTCCAGGTGCAAACACAACATGTTTTCTAAACTTATCTCCAACAAGTTTATATTTAGCATTCATACGCTAAATGTTTTCCTTAGTTAACATATGAATTTTTAAAATCAATTTAGCACGTTCTTTAACATCAAAAGTAACCTTCTCCGAAGATGGAAGAGGCAACAAATCAATAGGTGCACGAGGTAGGAAACCATACACATTTTCAAAAGGGCACATCTTAGTAGTAGAATGCAATGAACGATTATAGGCATATTCAATATGAGGCAATCATTCTTCCCACATTTTCTTATTATTCTTCAAAACAGCCCTAAGCATAGTAGACAATGTTCTATTGATTACTTCAGTTGGTCCATTAGTTTGGGGGTGACAAGTAGTACTAGAAAGCAGTTTAGTCCCCAATTTAGGCCATAAACTTCTCCAAAAGTGGCTAAGAAATTTAGTATCATGATCTGAAACAATAGTATTTGGCACACCATGCAAGCGGATAATTTCACGAAAGAACAAACCAGCAACATTAACAGCATCATCGCTTTTATGACATGGTATAAAGTGTGCCATTTCCGAGAATCTATCCATGAGAACAAATATGCTATCCCTCCCCTCCTTTGTTCGAGGTAAACCTAAAACCAAGTCCATAGATATGTCCTCCCAAGGAACACTAGGTACAGGCAAAGGCATATACAAACCATAAGGATTGAGTCGTGCCTTGGCTTTTTGACATGTAGTGCAACGAGCAACAAAACGCTCAACATTCCGTCTCATCTTTGGCCAAAAGAAATGTGTAGCAAGTATGTCCTCCGTCTTCTTCACACCAAATTGTCCCATTAATCCTCCTCCATGCGCCTCCCGCAACAACGAAAGACGAACGGAGCTAGCTGGAATGCATAGCTTGTTAGCACGGAACACAAATCCATCAGTAACGAGAAACTTGTTCTACGTTCTTCCTTCTTTACAATTCTGCATTACATCTTTAAAATCAGCATGATGCACATATTGATATTTGATGGTCTCCAAACCAAATATTTTGAAGTCAAGTTGTGAAAGCATAGTATATCGACAAGACAATGCATCAGCAATAACATTTTCTTTACCCTTCTTGTGTTTAATGACATAAGGGAAAGTCTCAATGAGTTCAACCCATTTAGCATGTGTACGATTCAGTTTATCTTGACTTTTAATATGTTTCAACGATTCATGATTAAAATGTATAACAAATTCTTTGGGCCATAAATAATGTTGCCATGTTTCTAAAGTCCTAACAAGAGCATATAATTCTTTATCATAAGTAGAATAATTCAGACTAGGCCCACTCAATTTTTCAGAAAAGTATGCAACATGTTTGCCATCTTGTAATAACACACATCCTAATCCAATTCCACTAGCATCACATTCAAGCTCAAAAGTCTTATTAAAATTAGGAAGTTGGAGTAAAGGAGCATGTGTCAACTTATCTTTCAATACCCTGAAGGCTTCTTCCTGTGCGGTACCCCAAACAAAAGGTAAATCCTTATTTGTAAGCTCATTGAGAGGTGCAGCAATGGTGCTGAAATCTCTCACAAAACGTCTATAGAATCCAGCGAGGCCAAGAAAAACTCCTCACTTGTGTGACCGTTTTGGGCTGCGGCCAGCTTTCAATAGCTTCAATCTTGGCTTTATCAACTTCAATTCCCTGTGGAGTAACAACATAGCCAAGAAAAGATACTCGATCGGTGCAAAAGGTGCACATCCCAAGGTTACCAAACAAACGTGCATCACGTAGAGCAATAAAAAACAGCACGTAAATGTTCCAAATGTTCCTCCAAAGATTTGTTATAAATCAATATGTCATCAAAGTAAACTACCACAAATCGTCCAACGAAAGCACGTAAAACTTCGTTTATTAATCTCATGAAAGTACTAGGTGCATTAGTTAACCCAAAAGGCATGACTAACCACTCATATAATCCAAACTTAGTTTTAAATGTTGTTTTCCATTCATCTCCCAATTTCATACGAATTTGATGGTGTCCACTATGCAAATCAACTTTGGAGAATATTGTAGAGCCACTCAATTCATCAAGCATGTCGTCTAGCCTAGGAATAGGATGACGATAACGAATAGTAATATTATTAATGCCTCTACAGTCAACACACATACGCGACGTACCATCCTTTTTGGCACTAAAATGATAGGAACAACACAAAGACTAAGGGATTCGCGTATATAACCTTTGTCGATTAGCTCCTGTACTTGACGCATAATCTCCGTCGTCTCCTCTGGATTGGTACGGTATGGCGCACGATTGGGTAATGATGCACCGAGAATTAAGTCAATTTGATGCTCAATCCCTCGAATAGGTGGTAATCCTGGTGGCACGTCTTGTGGAAAGACGTCAGCGAACTCCTGCAAAATGTTAGTGACAGCAGGAGGGAAAGAGGAAGGCATGTCCTCGAATGAAAATAATGCCTCTTTGCACACAAAAGCATAGCAAACAGATTTGCTAAAATCTAGATCATCAATATCAGATTTGGTGGCAAGTAAACATGCACTTTTCAATTTAATTTCAGAAGCAACACTAGATGGTTTATTATTAGGCTTCATTTGTTTCTCAAATTCTTTTTCCACAATCTGATTTTCACTCTTATTTTGCTCCTGTTTTGCTTTATTAGCTCTATTAATATCATCTTTCAAAATGGAATCAGGAGTCATAAGAAGCAAAGTAATATTTTTGACCTTATGAACAAGAGTATACTGATTGCTTCTACCATGGTGTACAAAATTGTTATCAAATTGCCATGGTCTACCAAGTAATAAGGAACATGATTGCATAGGTACCACATCACAATCAACATAGTCAGCATATGTAGAGATACTAAAATGCACACGGACGGTACGTGTTATCTTAACCTTGCCGATGTTGTTGAACCATTGGATGTAGTAAGGATGTGGATGCGGTCTTGTGATGAGAGAGAGCTTCTCCACCATCTTCATGCTAGCCAAGTTGTTGCAGCTCCCTCCATCTATGATGACGCGAATAGAACGTTCCTTCACAACTCCCTTTGTATGGAACAAATTATGCCTCTGATTTTGCTCAGCTTGTATAACCTACACACTCAAAACACGTTGAGCAACTAAACATTCATACCTGTCAGCATCTTCAGCAGCCATGTATTGCGTCTCATGATCAGAATCATCACCATCGTGTTCTTCATGTGTAATAAGAGCCAAAGTCTCCTCATCATAGTCACTAGCGGACTCATACCCACCATCCTCAGTAGCAATCATCACACGCTGAGATTTGCATTCTCTCGCAAAATGTCCTCTTCCCTTACAACGAGGACAAATAATAGCACTAGTGTGCCCTGTTGACGCCATGGAAGAGGAAGAGCTCTATGCAGGCCCGGCAGGTGTGCTCTTGGCAGATAGTGGTGGTTGTGCCTGCTTTCCTGTATCACGACTGGAGGTGACACCTAATGGAGGTGCTGGTGTAGTGGAAGTAGAGGATGCACGTGGTGTCCATGATGAAGATTGACCTACAGAAAAGTTAGTCCGCGCCAATGTCTGTCGATCCTGCACTTCACGTTCAGCTTTACAAGCAAGATGGAATAAACGAGTGATATTATTATACTCCTTATACTCTAGAATGGTCTAAATATCTCTATTTAATCCACCCATAAAACATGCAAGCATAGCTTCATTCTCCTCAATAATACCACATCTAATCATGCTAGTTTTTAATTCCTGATAATATTCTTCTACGGAATTTTTTCCTTGTCTTAAACGGTGCAATTTTGGAATTAATTCACGTTGATAATATGATGGAACCCAACGAGTACGCATAGCAGTTTTCAAAGCAGCCCAAGTAGCTGGAATAGGATACAATGGTGGTGGTGGAAGACACGCGAGCAATTCATTAAACTTGTTATCGAGCTTTGTTTCAAACGACTTCTCCATGCCATCTATCTTCTCCGCCCCTTCAAATCTGTTTAGCACATCTTGCACCTGTCCACTCATCATTTGCGGAAATTTATCATGTAACTCCTTATTCGTCATGTTCTCCCAGTCAGTCCCGTCGGCTTGTGATCCTGCCATGCTTAGTAGCAAAAAAACACACCAGAATATGATCCTATAGACTACTAACAAGAGGTGGTGGTGGGTGTCACAAATCCGTCAAGCAAATATCAAATTCTTACCAGTTCTTTTACCCAGCAGCAGGCGGTGATCGGCAACCGTCGTAGTCAAAACTCTCAAAGCATGGATAGAGCGATTACGAGGGAGAGTCAAACGCACGACGTAGATGTATGTGGAGCTGGGAAGGCTTATAATATGGTAGCAAAAAGGGTAAGCAATAATCAATTCAGAGATGCAAAGCTGAATAAACGCTCAACAACGGTATTGTGCTAGTCCTAGGCTAGACTGTGCTAGAGACGCGAGTCTAGAACACTAACAAAATCACGGCGCTGCACGTAAACAAGGGAAAAGCACACTCTAGGAAAAAAATTCCCTCTGTTTTTTTGGCGCTCCTCTTTTTTTGTGCTCCTTTTTTTGCGAAAAATCACTATAATGGCGAGTGTCTCAAAAATCTTCCCAGGTCAAATTGACAGGATGGGCACGAATTTTTTTTGACTTTTTTCGTAAATCAGGGCAGCGACAAAGAAAAAGTGCGACAAAAAGTCACTATGATGGCACGTGGCTCAAAAGACTCCGAAAAGCCTAAAAATGGGATAGGGAAAAAAATTTGCCTGCAAAATTTTTGGCCTAAAAACTGCCCGGGGGTCTCCAGACTATTTTTTCTCGAAACCTACTAAGGCAAGGAAACACGAATCAGAAAATAGACGGATCTCAAAAACAAACCTAATATGAAAGGAACTCGGATTGGTGGTGGATATATGGTGGTAGGATAAGGCAGCGGTGGTAGTATATGGATACGGATTGGTGGTGGTATATGGATACGGATTGGTGGTGGTATATGGATACGGATTGATGGTGGTATATGGATACGGATTGGTGGTGGTATATGGCAGGGGCGATGATGATGGTGCGGCGGCGGCATCACAACTTATGACCAGAACTCGAAACTCTAAAAGTCTATACTCTAAGACCAGCAACTAGACACGACGATGCAACCGCAAATTCAACAAAGCAAAATACTGAGAAGACTATGCAAAGGCTCAGACTGGTTCAGATATGATGAACTAACCCTAATTTTTTTTGGCTTTTTCATGGACTATAGGTATGAAGAACAGACTCGATCTAAACTACGAAAAACTGTAAAATCTCACTGAGCAACCAGAAAATCTGATACCACTTGATAAAGGCGAAGGTGTCCTGATGTTTCGATGAGATAGATATCATTTTCTGTGGGAGTCGACTTTGACGATCCGACTACGAACATGCAAAGACGTCATGCCTAAGCAATCGCTAAAACAACTTCCGAGGGTTAATGACCACGCTGGAGCACGCTCAACCTGACCACGAGGGTCTATTTCCTGTGAGCAAATGAAGAACAAGGAATAAACCGAGATTGCAATCTGATATTACGAATAAAAGAGGAAAGCTTTATTAATGAAGGTGGGGTTCTGTGACGTCTTGGTCTGATCGTTGGACACAAATGAAGTACGCGAAGTTGCAGCAATGGCAAACTTTTAATCTAAACAAAACCCAAAGTATAAACGATGCCCGAAGGGCTGTATATATGGAGGAGAGAGGGGGGAATTTCGTGGCCCTTGGAGGAGGGGTCCGAAACCAACCCTAACTCTTGTTTCCCCAAACATACGGACTCTAAAAACAACCTATAATCAGGTATTTCGAAATTACATGGGCCTGGCCCAAAAATAGGGTGACGCGGCACCTAGGATAGCCTCTGGATGAAATTTATGAAGTGGCATCTTGTATATTTCTTCCAAGGCTTCATGCACTCATTATGGTGGCTTTAAAGTCCTGGAATCATCACTTGTAACTCCGTTTTTGTTCCCCTTGCACACGCCATCATCTCCATGCTTGAACTTGCTCCAAGGTTCATCTTTCTTGTCCAAGCTAGGCCCTTCATTTGTAAGCAAAACAAATGTATCCAATTTAGGCAGCATCATATTCTCACGAACATTAGAATCATTACCAAGAAACAAATGTACCTGGTAATATAATTGGTGTGCGCGAGCTCTAGTAATTGGTCCAGTGTGTATAGCAGCAGGGGTTGTGGGTGTAACAATGGTATTGATGTCCTCATCAGAGGTGCAGCAATGGTGCTGAAATCTCTCACAAAACGCCTATAGAATCTAGTGAGGCCAAGAAAACTCCTCACTTGTGTGACCGTTTTGGGCTGCGGACAACTCTCAATAGCTTCAATTCCCTGTGGAGTAACAACATAGCGAAGAAAAGATACTCAGTCGGTGCAGAAGGTGCACTTCCCAAGGTTACCAAACAAACGTGCATCACTTAGAGCAATAAAAATAGCACGTAAATGTTCCAAATGTTCCTCCAAAGATCTGCTATAAATCAGTATATCATCAATATAGACTACCACAAATCGTCCAATGACAGAACGTAAAACTTTGTTCATTAATCTCATGAAAGTACTAGGTGCATTAGTTAACCCAAAAGGCATGACTAACCACTCATATAATCCAAACTTAGTTTTAAATGCTGTTTTCCATTCATCTCCCAATTTCATACAAATTTGATAGTATCCACTATGCAAATCAACTTTGGAGAATATTGTAGAGCCACGGAATTCATCAAGCATGTGATCTAGCCTAGGAATAGGATGATGATAATGAATAGTAATATTATTAATGCCTCTACAATCAACACACATACGCGACGTACCATCCTTTTTTGGCACTAGTATAATAGGAAAAGCACGAGGACTAAGAGATTCGCGTATATAACCTTTGTCGAGTAGCTCATGTACTTGACGCATAATTTCCTTCGTCTCCTCTGGATTTGTACCATATGGCACACGGTTAGGTAGCGAAGCACCGGGAATTAAGTCAATCTGATGCTCAATCCCTCGAATAGGTGGTAATACCGGTGGCACGTCTTGTGGAAAGACATCAGCGAACTCCTGCAAAATGTTAGTGACAGCAGGAGGCAAAGAGGAAGGTACATCCTCGAAAGAAAATAATGCCTCTTTGCACACAAAAGCATAGCAAACAAATTTGCTAAAATCTAGATCATCAATATCAGATTTGGTGGCAAGTAAACATGCACTTTTCAATTTAATTTCAGAAGCAACACTAGATGGTTTATTATTAGGATTCATTTGTTGCTAAAATTCTTTTGCCACAATCTGATTTTCACTCTTATTTTACTCATGTTTTACTTTATTAGCTCTATTAATATCATCTTTTAAATGGATTCAGGAGTCATAGGAACCAAACTAATATTTTTGTCCTTGTGAATAAGAGTATACTGATTGTTTCTACCATGGTGTACATAATTTTTATCAAATTGCCATGGTCTACGAAGTAATAAGGAACATGCTTGCATAGGTACCACATCACAATCAACATAATCAGCATATGTAGAGATACTAAAATGCGCACGAACTGTACGTGTTACCTTAACCTTGCCGCTGTTATTGAACCATTGGATATAATATGGATGTGGATGTGGTCTTATGGTGAGAGATAGCTTCTCCGCCATCTCCATGCTAGCCAAGTTGTTGCAGCTCCCTCCATCTATGATGACGCGAATAGAATGTTCCTTCATAACTCCCTTTGTATGGAACAAATTATGCCTCTGATTTTTCTCAGCTTGTGTAACCTGCACACTCTAAACAGGTTCAGAAACTAAACATTCATACCCGTCAGCATCTTCAGCAGCCATGTATTGTGTCTCATGTTCAGAATCATCTCCACATTGTTCTTCACTTGTAATAGGAGCCAAAGTCTCCTCATCATAGTCACTAGCGGACTCATACCCACCATCCTCCGTAACAATCAGCACACTCTTAGTTGGCATTGTCTCGCATAATGACCTCCACCCTTGCAACAACGACAAATAATATCATGTGTTTGCCCTGTTGATGCCATGGATGAAGAAGAACTTTGTGCAGGCCAGAAGGTGTGCACTTAGCAGATAGTGGTGGGTGTGCCTGCTTTCTTGTATCATGGTTGGCGATGGCAGCTGATGGAGGCACCGATGTTGCAGAACGTGTGGAAGTAGAGGATGCACGCGGTGTCCATGATGAAGGTCGACCTACAGAAAAGTTAGTTCGCGCCAATGCTTGTCGATCCTGCACTTCACGTTCAGCTTTGCGAGCAAGATGGAATAAACGAGTGATATTATTATATTCCTTACACTCTAGAATGGTCTGAATCTCTCTATTTAATCCACACATAAAATGTGCAAGCATAGCTTCATTCTCCTCAACAATACCACGTCGAATCATGCCGGTTTATAATTCCTGATAATATTCTTCTACAGAATTTTTCCCTTGTCTTAAGCATTGTAATTTTTGATGTAATTCACATTGATAATATGGTGGAACCCAACGAGTACGCATAGCAGTTTTCAATGCAGCCCAAGTAGCTGGAATTGGATATAATCTACAATGTTCGGACCACCAAACACATGCAAAACTAGTGAAAGCACAAATAGCAGCTGGAACACGTCTCTCCTCAGGATATTGTAAACATATAAAATATTGTTCAGTTTCTAACTCCCAAGTAAGATATATATCAGGAACATATCTACCCTCAAATGGTGGAATATGCAATTTTAGTTTAGGAAGATGGTCATTATCTCGTACCTTAGGTGGTTGTGCAGCCCTACCATTGTGATGATATGTATGAGGACGACCTAGTGGCGGTGGTGCTGGTGGTTGCAGGTAGTTCTGATTTTGATCAACCTCATCCTCGTAAGGGTCCTCTACCTCTGCAGGAGCAGTAGGAGCTACAGAAGCATCAACAACGGCACCAGAATTTTGACCAGGCTCAAGGGGAATGCGCAGTGCCTGTCGCACTTGATTTGGAAGGAGATGTTGTTATTGTTGTTGTTGTAGAGGTGCGTTAGGTGCAGCCGGTGGTGGTGGAAGACGCGCGAGCAATTCATTAAAATTGTTATCAAGCTTGGTTTCGAACGTTTTCTCCATGCCATGTATCTTCTCCATGGCCTCTTCAAATTTGTTTAGCACATCTTGCACCTGTCCACTCATCATTTGCTAAAACTTATCATGAAGCTCCTTGTTCGTTAAGTTCTCCTGGTCAATCTCGTCGGCTTGTGATCCTGCCATGGTTAGCAGCAATAGAAACACACAATAATATGATCCTACAGACTACTAACAAAAGGTGGTGGTGGGTGTCACAAATCCGTCAAGCAAATACCAAATTCTTACCAGTTCTTACCCAACAGCAGGCGGTGATCAGCAACCGTTGTAGTAAAAAATCTCAAAGGTTGGATAGAGCGATTACCAGGGAGAGTCAAACGCATGACATAGATGTAAGTGGAGCTAGGAAGGCATATAATATGGTAGCAAAAAGGGTCAAGAATAGTCAATTCAGAGATGCAAAGGAGAAAAAACGCTCAACGCCGGTACTGTGTTGGTCCTAGGCTAGACCGTACTAGAGACGCGAGCCTAGAACATGAACAAAATCACGGCGCGGCACGTAAACAAGGGAAAAGCACACTCTGGAAAAAAAATTCCGCTCTATTTTTTGGCGCTCTTTTTTTGCGCTCCTTTTTTTTATGAAAAATCACTATAATGGTGAGTGTCTCAAAACTCTTCCCAGGTCAAACTGACAGGATGGGCACGATTTTTTTTTGATTATTTTTCGGAAATCAGGGCAGCGACGGCGAAAAAGTGCGACAAAAAATCACTATGATGGAACGTGGCTCAAAAGACTCAGAAAAGCCTAAAAATTGGATAGGGAAAAAATATTTTCGGTCGCCAAAATTTTGACCTAAAAACTGCCCAGGGGTCTCCAGCCTTTTTTTTAAACCTACTCCGGCAAGGAAACACGAATCATAAATTAGATGGATCTCAAAAACAAACCTAATATGAAAGGAACTCAGATTGGTGGTGGATATATGGTGGTAGGATATGGCAGCGGTGTTTGTATATGGCAGCGATGGTGGTAGCGGTGGTGGTATATGGATACAGATCGGTGGTGGTATATGGATACGAATCGGTGGCGGGTAAGCAGTGGTGGTAGATGGCAGGGGCGATGATGATGGTGCGGCGGTGGCGTGACAACTTATGAAGAGAACTGAAAACTCTAAAAGACTAGACACTAAGACCAGCAACTAGACACGGTGATGCAACCGCAAATTCAACAAAGCAAAAACCCTAAAAAAGATTATGATGCGGAGCATCCCAAGGTCATCCCCATGGACCTACCATCGTCTCTCCAAGTGCCTAGCGGACCCATGACACGAGCATGTGAAAGAGCTCTTGAAACCGAGGTGACATCTCTCCTCTCACATTTCCACTTCGATGCACATGAGACATGGCTACTACCTCATATGGACACATTGTGCATCCTCAGGTATCATGGAGAAGCCAAGGACTAAGGAGAAGAAGGAGAGGAAGATGGACGTGGAGATGGAGAAGAAGAAGAGCTGCGGAAGAAATCCCAGCCACCGGACGACCGGTCGGGACCGGACGTCCGGTGCCTGATGCCCCAGCCGAACCCCATCGAGCGGACGTCCGGTCCAGACCGGAAGACCGGTGCCCCTGCACCCAAGCCAAATGAGCGGACGTCCGACGCCTCCGGATGTCCGACGCCTCTGGGCGTCCGGCGACCGGACGACCGGCCCAGCCCGGAAATCCGTCACTTCAGCACCCGAGCCAAAACGAGCGGATGTCCGGTACCTGGCTGTGTCCAGTTTCGTGTTGAAGCCCATGTACCCCTTCACTTTGCCCCCCATTTGCAGTAAGACTAGAAATAGACCTCTCCCTACACCTAGCTAGGTCAACATTGGTTTAGATCATATTTAGAGATAAAGCATTGCTCATCCACTTCGGATCTACTCCACGAGAGAGACCGCGGCCTCTACGGAGAAGATCCCTTTGGATTCAAGACCTCCTTGCGGAGAAGGACATCAAGACCCCCTCTTGGGCAGCCCCATCAAGGCCTCCCCACGGAGAAGACCGTTACCTTTTGTATCGTCCGTTGTTGACTTTGGATCTTGTATCTCTCTATGTGTTTCGAGGATCTAGCACAGGTGTGACTTAATCTTGTTGGTTTGAGTGTTCCTCTTTGTGCCCCTTTGTGATTTCCCCTCATGTTTTGCCGTCGCGTTCTTCGTGTTCCTCGCAGGATCCGCTCCTTTCGTGAAAGATTGGCCCATAGGGTTTCTACCCCACATCAGATTATGCAAAGGCTCGGATTGGTTCAGATATGATGAACTAATCCTAATTTTTTTGTGGCTTTTTCGTGGACTGTAGCTATGAAGAACATACTCGATCTAAACTACGAAAAACTGTAAAATCTCACCGAGCAACCTGAAAATCTGATACAACTTGATAGAAACGAAGGTGTCCCGATGTTTCGATGACATGGTGGCTATCATTTTTTGTGGGAGTCGACCTTGACGATCCGACTACAAATATGCGAGACGTCGCGCCTTAGCAATCGCTAAACCAACTTCCGAGGGGTTGTTGACTATGCCGGAGCACGATCAACCTACCCACGAGGGTCTGTTTCCTGCGAGCAAACGAAGAACAAGCAAGAAACTGAGATTGCAATCTAGATATTGCGAATATAAGATGAAATCTTTATCGATGAAGGTGGGGTTCTGTGACACCTTTGTCTGGTCGTTGAACACAAACGAAGTACGCGAAGTTGCAACTATGGCGAACTTATAATCTAAACAAAACCCAAAGTCTAAACGATGCCCTAAGGGCTGTATATATGGAGGAGAGAGGGGGAATTTCGTGGCCTTCGGAGGAGGGGTCCGAAACCAACCCTAACTCTTGATTCGCCACACATACGGACTCTAAAAACAACCTATAATCAAGTATTTCGAAATTACATGGGCCTAGCCCAAAAATAGGGTGACGCAGCACCTAGGATAACCTCTGGACGAAATTTATGAAGTGGCATCTTGTATATTTCTTCCAAGGCTTCATGCACTCATTATGGTGGCTTCAAAATCCTGGAATCATCACTTGTAACTCCGTTCTTGTTCCCCATGTGCACGCCATCATCTCCATGCTTGAACTTGCTCCAAGGTTCATCTTTCTTGTCCAAGCTGGGCCCTTCATTTGTAAGCAAAACAAATGTATCCAATTTAGGCCCCATAATATTCTCATGAACATTAGAATCGTTACCAAGAAACGAATGTACCTGGTAATTTAATTGGCGTGCGCGAGCTCTAGTAATTGGTCCAGTATGTATAGCAGCAGGGGCTGTGGGTGTAACAATGGTATTGATGTCCTCATCATAGGCTTTTTAATAGTAGAATCCGCCAAGTGCAAATTAAAAGAACATGATTCAATGTCGGTAAGACCAAGCACATCACATAAAGATTTCAGAATTATAGAAACACTAGCACCCAAGTCACACAAAGAAAAGCACTCATAATTTTTAATCTTGACTTTGATAGTTGGTTCCCACTCATCATGCAATTTTCTAGGAATTGAAACTTCTAATTCCAATTTTTCTTCAAAAGCTTTCATCATAGCATCAACAATATGTTTAGTAAAAGCTTTATTTTGTTCATAAGCATGGGTTGAATTTATCATGGATTGCAACAAAGAAATACAATCAATCAAAGAGAACTATCATAATTAATGCCTGTGTAATCCAAAAGAGTGGGCACATCACTAGCTAAAGTTTTGACCTCTTCAAACCCACTTTTATCAATTTTCTCAACAAGATTTTCACCCTCGAAAATATTTGGACGCCTTCTAGCTAAAGTTGACTCTTCTCTAGTCCCTTTTTCATCAATCTTAACTTTACTAAACAAGGAATCAACAGAAGAAACACCAATCATTTTAAGATCTTCATCACTTTTGCGAAAGAAATCACTAGAAAACACTTTTTCAAAAAATTCTCTTTTAGCTCTAAGCATAGCGATTCTTTTCTTACTTTCATCCATAGAAACATAAAGAGCTTTAATTGATTCATCTAATTTAGGCACAAAAATTTTCATCTTGAGATTTTCCACATCATGAGCAATCCTATCAACACTTCTAGATAAATCATCAATTTTACTCAAATTTTCTTCTATGGAAGTGTGGAAAACTTTTTGCGTATTGATAAATTCTTTAATATTGTTCTCCAGATCAGAGGTGTTACTATTATTATTATAAGATTGATTTCCATAGGAATTACCATAATTATTAGAGGAATTACTAGGAAAAGGCCTAGGATTCAAATTACCTCTATAAGCATTGTTATTGAAATTATTTCGGGAGATAAAATTCACATCTATGGCATCACTATTTTGCTCAATCATAGTAGGCACAGGCATATCATTAAAATCAATAGGAGCACTTCTACTAGCAACCAATTTCATAAGAGCATCAACTTTTTTACTCAAAGAAGAAATTTCTTCAACTGAATTAACTTTTTTTACTAGTAGGAGCTCTTTCGGTATGCCATTGTGAATAATTTGCCATAATATTATCAAGCAATTTGGTGGCTTCACCAAAAGTAATTTACATAAAAGTACCACTCGCAGCGGAATCTAAAACATTACGAGAAACAAAATTCAAGCCCCATAAAATTTTTGTATGATCATCCAAAGATTTAAACCATGCGTTGGGCAATTCCTTAGCATCATTTTCATACTTTCCCAAGATTGTGCAACATGCTCATGTTCAAGTTGCTTGAAATTCATGATCTGGGTTCTAAGGGAAATAATTTTTGCGGGTGGAAAATACTTAGAGATAAAAGTATCTTGGCACTTATTCCAAGTATCAATAGTATTGCGAGGCAAACAAGAGAACCAATTTTTTGCAGAATCACGCAAAGAAAATGAAATAATTTTATCTTCACCACATCATTGTCCACATCTTTTTTCTTTTGCATATCGCATAATTCCACGAAGGTATTAAGATGGGACGCGGCATCCTCATTAGGAGTACCGAAAAATTGACCTTTCATAGCAAGATTCAACAAAGCAGCATTAATATCACAAGACTCCGCACTAGTGGCGGGAGGAGCAATCGAAGTGCCAATAAAATCATTGTTGTTGGTATTTGAGAAATCACATAACTTGGTGTTCTCTTCAGTCATGATGACCGCACAACCAGATTGCACTCAGAAACAGATCCGACGAGAAAACGGCGAAAGGAAAAAAGAGGGATGAATAAAACGGCAAATTTTTGTGAAGTGGGGGAGAGGAAAACGAGAGGCAAATGGCAAATAATGTAAATTGTGAAGAGATGAGATTTGTGATTAGGAACCTGGTATATGTTGAAGATCCTCCCTGGCACGGCACCATAAATTCCTTTTGATGTCGCTTGAAGCTACGTTGGTATTTCCCAAAGAGGAAGGGATGATGCACCACAACGGCGGTAGGTATCTCCCTCAGATATGAAACCAAGGTTATCGAACCAGTAGGAGAACGAAGCAACACAACGTAATCAACACCTGCACACAAATAACAATTACTCACAACCCGACGTGTAAAAGGGGTTGTCAATCCCTTTCGGGTAGCGGCACCCCAAGATGGGCAAATGGACATGAGAGAGTTATAAATATTGATAGATCGAATGCCAAATAAAATAAATTGCAGCAAGGTATTTTGGGTTTTTGGTTTAATAGATCTGAAAATAAAAGCATAGGAAAATATATGAGAAAGAGACCAGGGGCCATAGATTTCACCAGTGGCTTCTCTTGAGAAAATAGCAAACAGTGGGTGAAAAAATTACTGTCCAAGATTAGTAAACCGACTCCTTCCTGCATCTACTACTATTACTCCACACATCGATCGCTATCCAGCATGCATCTAGCGTATTAAGTTCATGGAGAAACAAAGTAATGCAATAAGAATGATGACATGGTGTAGACAAGATCTATCTATGTAGAGATGGACCCCATTGTTTTATCCTTAGTAGCAACGATAGATACGTGTCGGTTCCCCTTCCGTCACTGGGATCAAGCACCGTAAGATCAAACCCACTACAAAGCACACCTTACCATTGCAAGATAAGTTGATCAAGTTGGCCAAACAAAACCCAAATGTCGGAGAAGAAATACGAGGCTATAAGCAATCATGCATAAAAGAGATAAAAGAAACTCAAATACTTTCATGGATATAAAAAGATAGATCTGATCATAAACTCAAAGTGCATCGATTCTTCAGGTATCATGGAGAAGCCAAGGAGCAAAGAGAAGAAGACTAGGAAGATGGACGTGGAGATGGAGAAGAAGAAGAGATGCGGAAGAAATCCCAGCCACCGGATGACCGGTCGGGACCGGATGTCCGGCGCCTGATGCTCCAGCCGAACCCAGCGTGCGGATGTCTGGTACAGATCGGACGACTGTTGCCCCTGCACCCGAGCCAAACGAGCGGACGTCCGACGCCTTCGGACGTCCGACGACCGGACTACCGGCCCAGCCCAAAAATCCGTCACATCAGCACCCGAGCCAAAACGAGCGGACGACCGGCACTTACCGGACATCCGGACGCCCGTGAGCCACCGAGCGACCGGCCCCCAGTGGACGTCCGGTACCTGGCTGTGTCCAGTTTCGGCTTGAGGCCCATGTACCCCTTCACTTTGCCCCCCATTTGCACTAAGACTATAAGTAGACCTCTCCCTCCACCAAGCTAGGTCAGCATTGGTTTAGCTCATATTTAGAGATAGAGCATTGCTCATCCACTTCAGATCTACTCCACGAGAGAGACCGCGGCCTCTACGGAGAAGATCCCTTTGGATTCAAGACCTCCTTGCGGAGAAGGACATCAAGACCCCCTCTTGGGTGGCCCCATCAAGACGTCCTCACGGAGAATACCGTTACCTTTTGTATCGTCCGTTGTTGACTTTGGATCTTGTATCTCTCTTTGTTTTTCGAGGATCTAGCACATGTGTGACTTAATCTTGTTGGTTTGAGTGTTCCTATTTGTTCCCCTTTGTGATTTCCCCTCGTGTCTTCCCCTCGTGTTTTCCACTCGTGTTCTTCATGTTCATCGTGGGATCCGCTCCTTTCGTGAAAGATTGATCCATAGGGTTCCTACCCTACATCATCTTGGTATCATGAGCTACGTTGATCGTGATTTCGGAGCCTCCCCGTTGTGTTTCTAGCCTAGTTTTTGTTGTTTTTTCGTCCTAATTCGAAATTCCCCACAAAAATAGCCCCAATTTTTTTGTGATTTGTTGGTATGTTGAAAATTTGTTGGTTTTGATCCGTGGATTTGCTTTGTTTTGAGTGGATCTAGCTTTTCCCCCTTGTCTCCACCATTTCCATCCACGAAATCGCCCGGAATCGACAAATTTCACATCATCCACATCGCCCACGTGCAGTTCTTCCCGTGCCCGAATAGTGCCCAGGCACCGAACGTCCTCTAGCCACCGGACGTCGGACAACCGGACGATCGCTCCCCCACCGGACGTTTGAAGTTCCATGACGAAACTGAATTTCTTCAGTTTAGTCACCACCACCACCCCACATTTCCGCATACGCACTCCTACCACCTATACACCATCACCACTTCTGCAAACCACCACCATTGCTTATCTGTTTTGCAGTCTGACACATTTTCTCCTTCGAGCTTTGAGAATTTGAGTTGCGGTACCGTATCCTTTTATGTTTCGGCTATTTAGGTATGGTTTGACATCGACATCACCGCCACTCATCTTGGCAATGGACGCGTCATCAACAATGACAACCTCGACTACACCTTGGTATTCGTGCCACCATGTTGACACCATACCGTAAGCAAGAAACGGTAACCTCCTCTTGGTATTGGACATATTATTCTTGCCATTACATTGACAGCCTTCATAGCCTTACTCCTTTGTGTTGCTTACACATCGAGACTAGCCTTTGAGTATTGCCGGCAACGAGACTTGTGCACATTAGTGATCATACTTTCCATAGCATACATACATCATTGTTGCATATCTTGGTATCATCTCTTGTGTCACAAGGTTGTCATCGCATACACAATTTCTATCTTTGTTCGTGAAGCACTGCATGAGAAAAGAGCTCAAACAACAAAGAGCCAAAGAAGCTTTTACGCAAAAGGGAAAGATAAGCTAATAGCTTTTAAGCAAGAACCATAGCATCATACAACATTAAGATTGTCATACTAGATCATCTTGGATCATCTCATAGGAACACCTTGCATAGAGCATACTTGGGATAGAAGTCGTTGCATTTTTGCTAAGTAGGTTGTACATAAGTTCTTGTATCCGCCTATTGTGCAATCATGCTAGCGTCTCTCTAGTGTTGTGCAACACGAGCATTTATGTGGATTACACATTTTGGCTCATCCTTGGTTGCACGACCCCACTTATCTTTGTGTGTGTGTGTGTTTCCGTGTACCTTATCTTGCTTGGTCTACTTGTTACATTGCAACTTGCAAATCTTTTCCAACATTATTGAAGCTCACTTACAATTGCATCAAATTTTGTGCCACCATCATAACCAAGCTCCACCGTAAGCTTTTACTTGTGTAGGTGTGAGAAACCGACAAGATCTAGTACCAATTGTGCTATTTCCTTGTCCTACATTGGAGTGATCATCGATCCACTTTCAACTTCGGTCAAGGTACATTTGGTATTCGTTATTATATTTCTACCACTCACATTTGTCTTGGAATGATGGGTAGGCCAAGTACTTCTACAAACCCACTCTTCATTGAGCATGACGACGACATGAACTCCTACGTCACCAAGAGTCACCTATTTGGTGCATAACGTGCTTTGCATCAAGAGCAACAAGCCATGACTGAACGCATCGACAACCTCGCCGCCGACTTGCGACTCTCCAAGCGACGTAGAAGGGACTACTTCGACCTCAAGCTCGACGATCACAAGCAAGAGAATGATGCAAGGATGGACGAGATTTGCGCTTTGTTGCTCAACCGCTCTTCTTCCACTTCATCCTCTTCAAGAAGGACCCGCTCAAGTCGACACTCCGACTTCACCCTCTTCGGCTTAAGTACACCGACATCGAACACTCTTCGCCGGGCCGCGTGCAATGATCGTCAAGCAAGCCTCAATCCTCTACGCGTCACCAACTCTCAAGAGCACTGACAACGTCAAACCCAAGAGGCTTTTGTACTAGCATGAGAACGACAAGGCCAACACGAAGAGGAAGGGCGAGTGCGTCTACACCAAGTTGCACAAGATGCCGAGGCACAGCGACAAGAATGACAACTCCGTGAAGCTCAAGCACTTGAGGCGCAACAATCCCTCCAAGATTCAAGTCAAGTCGTAGCCAACCGAGGCCGACAAGCTCGTGAACAAGAGGAAGCACTTCGCGACGAAATTCATGAACGACGACATCAAGCTCGCGTGCAACGTCAAGCTCGACAAGCTCATCCACAAGCTCGCCACGAACATCAAGTTCATCAAGAGCATGAAGACAATGGAAATCCTCCACGACAAGTCCAACATGAGGTAGACAACCCTCTGCACCAAGAGCAACACGAGTTGGACAATTATCGACAACATGGGCGTCATCATGCCTGACCCCAACACAATGAAGAACAACGCTACGACAAGCTCAAGTTCACCATGCCCAAGTTCAACGGAAGCAACGACCCCGAAGAGTACCTATCATGGGCATTACAGGTCGACAAAATCTTCCGTTTGCACAACTATGTAGAAGAGAAGAAGATCGCGATGGCATCCCTTGAGTTCCAAGACTATGTCCTCATTTGGTGGGAACAAGTCATCGAGTGCCGTGAGGCAAGGTGAACCACCCATCACTACTTGGGCACAAATGAAGGACGTCATGAGAGCATGCTTTGTGCCTACCTACTACAACCACGACCTCTTCAAGAAACGCCAACTACTCAAGCAAGGAACCAAGAGCGTTGAAGAGTTCTATAAGGAGATGGAGATTGCCATGATAAGAGCAAACATCATGGAAGATGATGAGAAAACTATGGCTCATTTCTTGAATGGACTCAACCATCCTATCAAGAAGATCGCCGACTACCAACCATACTCGAACCTCATCAAGCTCGTGCATCAAGCTACAAAAGCGGAACGTCAAGTGCAAGATGATTTCAAGTATGCCAAGTTCTCATCCAAGTCATACGGCTTCTCTAACACCCAAACTTCAACGACTCCAACACTGTCTACCAAGCCTTCTACAAGCAACGTCGACAAGTCGAGTTCCAAGAAAGTTTCGTCAACCCCTAGTCATCATCCTACTACAAGCAACTTCAAGCCGAGAGCTTCATCATCATCAACCCCCACCGATGAGACCGCAACAAGTTCCTTCAAATGCTTCACATGCGGAGGCCGAGGCCACAAGTCCTATGAGTGCACCAACAAGCGTACCATGATCCTCAACGACGATGGAACCTACGACTCGATGAGCGAAGGAGAAATGGACGCTCTTGAGCATGTCGCCATGCACCGACAAGTGAACGACGAAGAAAAACAAGTCTTTTGCGATGAAGATTCAAGTCCCGCTCTTGTTGTCTCCAAGATCTTGACTCTCCAACATCACCAAGAAGAAGACCAATGATGCCACATATTCCACACCAAGGACGACATCAATGGAAGATCCATCAAGGTCATCATCGATGAAGGGAGTTGTCATAATCTCGCAAGTGAAGAACTTTGCTCCAAGCTCCAATTTCCCAAGACGAAGCACCCACATCCATACAAAGTGCGATGGCTTAGCGACTCCGACACTATCCAAGTCGAGCATCGAGTACAAGTCTCCTTCAAAATTGGCGCCTACGAAGACACCTTAGAGTCCGACGTCGTTCCAATGACCATTTGCCACCTTCTCCATGGATGCCCATGGAAATTTGATAGAGGAGTCATCCACAATGGCCGGACGAACCACTACATCTTCAAGATGAAAGGAAAGGAGTACATACTTCGTCCCATGTCTCCAAGCCAAGTTATCACCGACAAACAAGCCACCCATCGTGGAGAGCATAGAGAGAGAGAGAGCGAGCCACCAAAAAGAGAGTGAGCTCCACAAGCCAAAATCGAGCGCCTTCACGATGAGCGACAAGAAGAACTTAGTTCTATTTGCCACCAAAAGTGAGATACGAGGAGTGTGTGAGAACCCATCTAGTGTCCTACACTACATCCTTTTGTGCAAGGACAATGAACCACAAACTAACACCTCTCACACTCTTCCTCTAGTGTTGTCTTCTCTTTTGCAGGAATTTCATGATGTTTTCCCCGATGAGCTACCTCCAGGACTACCTCCACTACGAGGCATCGAGCACCGCATCGACCTCATCCCCGGAGCACCTCTTCTGAACAAAGCTCCCTACCGCATCAACCCTGAAGAAACCAAAGATATACAAAGGCAAGTAAAGCATCTCATAGACCATAGACATGTGCGTGAAAGTTTGAGCCCTTGTGTCGTCCCGGTCATTCTTGTGCCAAAACAAGACGGTAGCTTTCACATGTGCTCTGATTGTAGACCTATCAATGCTATCACTGTTCGTTATAGGTATCCCATTCTACGCCTTGACAATATGCTTGATGAACTTAGTGGTGTCACTATATTTTCAAAAATTGATCTTAAGAGTGGTTACTATCAAATCCGCACACAAGAAGGTGATGAATGGAAAACCGCTTTCAAAACCAAGTTTGGGTTGTATGAGTCGTTAGTAATGCCTATGGGTCTATCGAAAGCACCGGGTACTTTTATGTGTCTTATGAATCATGTCTTTCGCCCTTACATTGGTGTGTTTGTTGTGGTCTACTTCGATGATATCCTTGTTTTTAGCAAGTCTCTCCAAGAGCATGTCACCCATGTCCGAACCGTTTTACAAACTCTTCGAAAAGAGCACCTCTATGATAATATGGAGAAATGCCTTTTTGGTGTTGACAAGCTCGTTTTCTTGGGTTTTGTTGTTTCCTCTAAGGGTGTTCATGTTGATGAGTCCAAGATCAATGCTATTAAGACTTGGCCTCAACCAACCAACTTGCAACAAGTGTGTAGCTTTCTTGGCCTTGCGGGTTTCTATCGTTGCTTTGTGAAAGATTTTAGCACCATTGCTTCGCCTTTGCATGCTTTGAGCAAGAAGAATGCGCCTTTTGTTTGGGGACCATCCCAAGATACTGCTTTCAATGAGCTTAAGAATTTGCTTACTCATGCTCCCGTGCTTGCCTTACCCAGCTTTGACAAACCTTTTGAGATTTATTGCGATGCTAGCGGTAATGGCATAGGAGGTGTGTTAACGCAAGAGAAGCACCCCATACCTTACTTTAGTGAGAAACTCTCCGGAGCGCAACTCAATTACCCCATCTGTGACAAAGAGCTATATGCTTTAGTCTGTGTTTTTCATGGATGAGAACACTATCTTCACCCTCATGAATTCATCATTCATACCAATCATGAAACGCTCAAGTATCTTAAGGGCCAAACCAAGTTGAACAAGCGTCATGCTAAATGGGGTGAATTTATTGAGTCTTTTCCTTATGTCATCAAGTACATTAAAGGTAAGGAAAATTTTGTGGCGGGTGCCCTTTCCTGCATATGCATGCTTGTTACTCAACTTGAATTGGATGTCATTGGCTTTGAGCATATAAAAGACTTGTATGAGCATGATCCTACCTTCGCTACTCCTTATGACAAGTGTTTGACACACACCTCTTGGGAACGCTATTACATCAAAGATGGATATCTTATGAGATCTAACAAGCTTTGCAACCCCGAGTCTTCTCTTCATTTGTTGCTTTTGCAGGAATCTCATGGAGGAGGCTTAAGGGGACATTTTGGACACGAAAAGACTTTCGCAACGCTCTCCAAGAACTATTTTTGGCCCAAGATGTTTCGCGACATCAACCGCTTCACCAACCGATGCTCTACATATCGCAAAGCTAAGTCCAAAGCTCAATCCTATGGCCTTTACATGCCTCTCCCAATTCCATATCAACCACAGGAAGACATTAGCATGGATTTCATACTTGGATTGCCTAGCACTTGAAATGGAAAGGATTTGGTATCTGTCGTTGTGGACCGTTTCTCCAAGATGGCACATTTCATTCCTTGCAGCAAGATAGACGATGCTTCACATGTTGCTAATCTCTTTTGTAGGGAAATATTGCGTCTACATGGAGTGCCAAAGACTATCGTCTTGGACCGCGACATCAAGTTACTTTTGGAAGACCCTATGCGCCAAGCTTGGAATCATGCTACACTTCTCCATGCCGTATCATCCACAAACCGACGGCCAAACGGAAGTTACCAACTGCACACTCTCCGCTCTACTTTGAGTACTCATCAAGAAGAACATCAAGGAGTGGGAGGAGTGCCTACCTATCGCCAAGTTCGCCTACAACTGAGCAAGACACTCAACAACCGGCAAGTCCCCCTTCGAGGTCATCTACGGATTCAACCCATTGTCACCATTGGGCATTCTTCCTCTACCACTCCAAGAGCGCATCAATTTGGACGCAAGTGCATGAGTGACACATCTCAAGAAGGTGCATGAAGATACAAAAAAATACTATCGAGCGCCAAGTTCAACACCTTGCGACCAAGCTCAACTTCAACAAGCAACCTATGGTATTCAACACCGGAGATCTCGTGTGGCTACACCTTCGCAAGGACCGCTTTCCCCAAGAACGCAAGTCCAAACTTCAACCACGAGTGGATGTACCCTTCAAGGTGCTCGCACATACAACGACAACGATTACAAGATCGACCTCCCGCGCGACAAGTACAACGTGAGCGATATCTTCAATGTCAAGGACCTCTCGCCCTTCCATGGTGATGAAGAATTTGATCCAAGGACGGATCTTCCCCAAGGGAGGGAAGATGATGCGGAGCATCCCAAGGTCATCCCCATGGACCAAACATCGTCTCTCCAAGTGCCTAGCGGACCCATGACACGAGCACGTGCAAGAGCTCTTGAAACCGAGGTGACATCTCTCCTCTCACATTTCCACTTTGATGCACATGAGACATGGCTACTACCTCATATGGAAACATTGTGCATCCTCAGGTATCATGGAGAAGCCAAGGAGCAAAGACAAGAAGAAGATGAAGATGGACGTGGAGATGGAGAAGAAGAAGAGCTGCGGAAGAAATCGCAGCCACTGGACGACCGGTCGGGACCGGATGTCCGGCGCCTGATGCTCCAGCCGAACCCCAGCGAGCGGACGTCCGGTCTAGACCGGACGACCGGTGCCCCTGCACCCGAGCCAAACGAGCGGACGTCCGACGCCTTCGGACGTTCAACAACCGGGCCCAGCCCGGAAATCCGTCACTTCAGCACCCGAACCAAAACGAGCGGACGACCGGCACTTACCGGATGTCCGGACGCCCGTGAGCCACCGGACAACCGGCCCCCAGCGGACATCCGGTACCTAGCTGTGTCCAGTTTCGGGTTGAGGCCCATGTACCCCTTCACTTTGCCCCCATTTGCACTAAGACTATAAATAGACCTCTCCCTCCACCTAGCTAGGTCAGCATTGGTTTAGCTCATATTTAGAGATAGAGGATTGCTCATCCACTTCAGATCTACTCCACGAGAGAGACCGCGGCCTCTACGGAGAAGATCCCTTTGGATTCAAGACCTCCTTGCGGAGAAGGACATCAAGACCCCCTCTTGGGTGGCCCCATCAAGACCTCCTCATGGAGAAGACCGTTACCTTGTTATCGTCCGTTGTTGACTTTGGATCGAGTATCTCTCTTTGTGTTTTGAGGATCCAGCACATGTGTGACTTAATCTTGTTGGTTTGAGTGTTCCTCTTTGTGCCCCCTTGTGATTTCCCATTGTGTTTTCCCCTCGTGTTCTTCGTGTTCATCACGGGATCTTCTCCTTTCGTGAAATATCGGCCCATAGGGTTCCTACCCTACATCAGATTATGCAAAGGCTCAAATTGGTTCGGATATGATGAACTAATCCTAATTTTTTGTGGTTTTTTTGTGGATTGTAGGTATGAAGAACATACTCGATCAAAACTAGGAAAAACTATAAAATCTCACCGAGCAACCTAAAAATCTGATACCACTTGATAGAAACAAAGGTGTCCCGATGTTTCGATGAGATGGTGGCTATCATTTTCTGTGGGACTCGACCTTGACGATCCGACTATAAACATGCGAGACGTCGCGCCTTAGCAATCGCTAAACCAACTTCCGAGGGGTTATTGACTACGCCAGACACGATCAACCTGAGCATGAGGGTCTGTTTCCTACGAGCAAACAAAGAACAAGCAAGAAACTGAGATTGCAATCTGGATATTGCGAATATAAGATGAAATCTTTATCGATGAAGGTGGGGTTTTGTGACGCCTTTGTCTGGTTGTTGAACACAAACGAAGTACGCGAACTTGCAGCTATGGCGAACTTATAATCTAAACAAAACCCAAAGTCTAAACAATGCCCTAAGGGCTGTATATATAGAGGAGAGAGGGGGAATTTCATGGCCCTTGGAGGAGGGGTCCGAAACCAATCCTAACTCTTGTTTCCCCAGACATACGGACTCTAAAAATAGCCTATAATCAGGAATTTCAAAATTCCATGGGCCTGTCCCAAAAATAAGGTGATGCGGCACCTAGAATAGCCTCTAGACGAAATTTATGAAGTGGCATCTTTTATCTTTCGTCCAAGGCTTCATGCACTCATTATGGTGGCTTCGAAATCCTGGAATCGTCACTTGTAACTCCGTTCTTGTTCCCCATGCGCACGCCATCATCTCCATGCTTGAACTTGCTCCAAGGTTCATCTTTCTTGTCCAAGCTAGGCCCTTCATTTGTAAGCAAAACAAATGTATCCAATTTAGGCAGCATCATATTCTCATGAACATTAGAATCGTTACCAAGAAATTAAAGTACCTGGTAATTTAATTGGTGTGCACGAGCTCTAGTAATTGGTCCAGTATGTATAGCAGCAGGGCTGTGGGTGTAATAATGGTATTGATGTCCTCATCATAGGCTTTTTAATAGTAGAATCCGCCAAGTGCAAATTCAAAGAACATGATACAATGTCGATAAGACCAAGCAAATCACATAAAGATTTCAGAATTGTAGAAACACTAGCACCCAAGTCACACAAAGAAAAGCACTCATAATTTTTAATCTTGACTTTGATAGTTGGTTCCCTCTCATCATGCAATTTTCTAGGAATTGAAACTTCGAATTCCAATTTTTCTTCAAAAGCTTTCATCATAGCATCAACAATATGTTTAGTAAAAGATTTATTTTGTTCATAAGCATGGGGGTGAATTTATCATGGCTTGCAACAAAGAAATACAATTAATCAAAGAGAACTATCATAATTAAAGTCTTTGTGATCCAAAAGAGTGGGCACATCACTAGCTAAAGTTTTGACCTCTTCAAACCCACTTTTATCAATTTTCTCAATAAGATTTTCACCCTCCAAAATATTGGGACGCCTTCTAGCTAAAGTTGACTCTTCTCCAGTCCCTTTTTCATCAATGTTAACTTTACTAAACAAGGAATCAACAGAAGAAACACCAATCATTTTAAGATCTTCATCACTTTTGCGAAAGAAATCACTAGACAACACTTTTTCTAAAAATTCTCTTTTAGCTCTAAGCATAGCGATTCTTTTCTTACTTTCATCCATAGAAATATAAAGAGCTTTAATTGATTCATCTACTTTAGGCACAAAAAATTTCATCTTGAGATTTTCCACATCATGAGCAATCCTATCAACACTTCTAGACAAATCATCAATCTTACTCAAATTTTCTTCGATGGAAGTGTTGAAAACTTTTTGCGTATTGATAAATTCTTTAATATTGTTCTCAAGATCAGAGGTGTTACTATTATTATTATAAGATTGATTTCCATAGGAATTACCATAATTATTAGAGGAATTACTAGGAAAAGGCCTAGGATTAAAATTACCTCTATAAGCATTGTTATTGAAATTATTTCGAGAGATAAAATTCACATCTATGGCATCACTATTTTGCTCAATCAAAGTAGGCACATGCATATCATTAAAATCAATAGGGGCACTTCTACTAGCAACCAATTTCATAAGAGCATCAACTTTTTCACTCAAAGAAGAAATTTCTTCAACTGAATTAACTTTTTTACTAGTAGGAGCTCTTTCTGTATGCCATTGCAAATAATTTGCCCTAATATTATCGAGCAATTTGGGTTCACCCAAAGTAATTTACATAAAAGTACCACTCGCGGTGGAATCTAAAAGATTACGAGAAACAAAATTCAAGCCCCATAAAATTTTTGTATGATCATCCAAAGATTTAAACCATGCGTTGGGAAATTCCTTAGCATCATTTTCATCCTTTCCCAAGATTGTGCAACATGCTCATGTTCAAGTTGCTTGAAATTCATGATCTGGGTTCGAAGGGAAATAATTTTTGCGGGTGGAAAATACTTAGTGATAAAAGTATCTTGGCACTTATTCCAAGAATCGATACTATTGCGAGGCAAAGAAGAGAACCAAATTTGTGCAGAATCACGCAAAGAAAATGGAAATAATTTCATCTTCACCGCATCATTGTACACATCTTTTTTCTTTTGCATGTCACATAATTCCACGAAGGTATTAAGATGGGACGCGGCATCCTCATTAGGAGTACCGAAAAATTGACCTTTCATAGCAAGATTCAACAAAGCAGCATTAATATCACAAGACTCCGCACTAGTGGCGGGAGGAGCAATCGGAGTGCCGATAAAATCATTGTTGTTGGTATTTGAGAAATCACATAACTTGGTGTTCTCTTCAGTCATGATGGCCGCACAACCAGATTGCACTCAGAAACAGATCTGATGAGAAAACGGCGAAAGGAAAAAAGAGGGGTGAATAAAACGGAAAATTTTGCTAAATTGGGGGAGAGGAAAACGAGAGGCAAATGGCAAATAGTGTAAATTGCAAAGAGATGAGATTTGTGATTAGGAACCTGGTATATGTTGAAGATCCTCCCGGCACAGCGCCATAAATTCCTTTTTATGTCGCTTGAAGCTACGTTGGTATTTCCCAAAGAGGAAGGGATGATGCGCCACAACGGCGGTAGGTATCTCCCTCAGATATGAAACCAAGGTTATAGAACCAGTAGGAGAACCAAAACATGGGAGCCGTGCAAACCCAACTATTGACCCAAGACATGATTCGGAGCTGATGCATATAATGCTATAAGTTCGGGGTGCCGCACTGTCAAAAGTGTTCGGACTTTGCTTGCCGTGTTATGGGGCACACTGAAGCCCCTGGCGCACTGGACATACTAGAACATACGGGTGGAATTTGTCGTAAATAGGCAGACAGGAAAAAGGATGAAGAAATGTAATAATAAGCTAACGCTGTACATTGTTATTGAAATGATATGTCAAAGCGTATGTATACAAGTAGTGCAATAAGCAAAAAAAAGACTATTTAACATGTCCTATCCAAGGGCAAGCTGCGTGTGGGTATGTAAAACATGTATAGTGATCGTTATCGGAGACCACCTGGGGATTCCCTTGTACATCATAGCTTCTTGCTTCCTTGGTGTTTTCTTCCCATGACGAGTCCGATAATCAAACTACCGGAGTGGGCCTTTGGTGAGTAGGGCCTGAAAGGAAGAAAATGTTAAAGGTATACGGGCCCTGAAACAGTTGAGCCGCATTGTGGGCTGTGTCGTGGCAGTGCGTCCACCTATGCCCATGGTATGTTGAGTGCGTAATTATGTATGCGCGGCACTAATTTCGCCACTTGGATGGGACTAGTACGGAGGCCGAACTGCTAGGCGAGCTCTAAACGTGCCTGGCGATCCTCTTGCAGGGTACTCCGGACTCGCTTGAAGGTGTTTGGGGTCTTTTTCGCTGAATTGGCGGTTTGCCTCATAAGGCTGCTTTGCCCTTCTGCTGCGAGGGCCGCAGTGTGTTCCTCCATGCGGAGTGAGCGCAATGTGTTTCCATTAACTGTTATAACCCCGCGAGGTCCTGGAATTTTGAGCTTGAGGTATGCATAATGCGGTACTGCATTGAATCTGGCAAATGCGGTTCGTCTGAGTAGTGTGTGATAGCCATTGCGCAAGGGGGCGTTATCAAAGATTAATTCCTCGCTTCAGAAGTTAACCGAAGATCCGAAGACCACTTCTAGCGTGATTGAGCCCGTGGAACAGGCCTCTACACCTAGGATGACACCTTTAAAGGTGGTTTTGGTGGGTTTGATCCTTGAGGGGTCTATACCCATTTTGTGCACTGTATCCTGATAGAGCAGGTTTAGGCTGCTGCCACCGTCTATAAGGACCCGAGTGAGGTGAAATCCGTCGATGATGGGATCAAGGACCAATGCGGCAAAACTGCCAAGACGAATGCTGGTGGGGTGGTCCCTATGATCGAAGGTGATCGGACAAGAAGACCATGGGTTGAACTTTGGGGCGACTGGCTCCAACGCATAGGCGTCCCTTAGTGAACGCTTCTGTTGTAACGCCCTCGATGCGGCTATATCTCCTACGTGTCGAAGCACGACTTAGAGGCATAACCGCATTGAAAGCAATGTCGCAAGTAAGGTAATCTTCACAACATCCCATGTAAATAGATAATAAAAGGGAAGGTACATAGTTGGCTTACACTCGCCACGTCAAACAAAGTACATAAATAGCATTAGATCATCCAATCACTCATGGCCCGACTATGGTGCCAAAATAAAAGATCAACCCAACATGCGACAAGGTCCCGATCGCCCCAACTGGGCACCACAACTGATCATCAGGGAAAGACACATAGTAACAGCGTGAGTCCTCGTCGAACTCCCACTTGAGCTCAAGCGTGCCATCTGAAACGGAGTCATCAGGCCCTGCATCTGGTTTGGAAGTAATCTGTGAGCCACAGGGACTCAGCAATCTCGCACCCTCGCGATCAAGACTAGTTAAGCTTATAGGTAAGGCAAGGTAATATGTGGAGCTGCAGCAAGCGGCTAGCATATATGGTGGCTAACCTGTTCGCAAAAGAGAGCGAGAAGAGAAGGCAAAGCACGAACGAATAACTAGAGAACAACCTGCGGCAAGCATTACTCCAACACCGTGTTCACTTCCCGGACTCCACCGAGAAGAGACCATCACGGTAACTCACACGGTTGATTCATTTTAATTAAGTTAAGGTTCAAGTTATCTACAACCGGACATTAACAAATTCCCATCTGCCCATAACCGCAAGCACGGCTTTCGAAAGTTCAAATCCCTGCAGGGGAGTCCCAACTTAGCCGATGACAAGCTCTCACGGTCAACGAAGGATATACCTTCTCCCGAGACATTCCGATCAGACTCGGCATCCCGGTTCTACAAGACACTTCGACAAGTCAAAACAAATCCAGCAACACCGCCCAAATGTGCCGACAAATCCCGATAGGAGCTGCACATATCTCGTTCTCAGGGCACACTCAGATGAGCCAGACGTCGGGTAGGCCAGCCCAGAGTTGCCCCTGGTAGCCCCCGACATCGCTCGGTTGGACCAACACTGAGAGGAGCACTGGCCCGGGGGGGGGTTAAAATAAGATGACCCTCGGGCTCCGGAAACCCAAGGGGAAAAGAGGCTAGGTGGCAAATGGTAAAACCAAGGTTGGGCATTGCTGGAGGAGCTTTATTCAAGGCGAACTGTCAAGGGGTTCCCATTATCACCCAACCGCGTAAGGAATGCAAAATCCGGGAACATAACACCGATATGACGGAAACTAGGGCGGCAAGAGTGGAACAAAACACTAGGCAAAAGGTCGAGCCTTCCACCCTTTACCAAGTATATAGATGCATTAAGATAACAAGATAATATAGTGATATCCCAACAAGTAAATAATGTTCCAACAAGGAACGATCTCCAATCTTCACCTGCAACTAGCAACGCTATAACAGGGGCTGAGTAAAGCGGTAACATAGCCAATCAACGGTTTGCTAGGACATGGTGGGTTAGAGATTTGACATGGCAATTTGGGAGGCATGATAAGCAAGTGGTAGGCATCGTAGCATAGGCATAGCAAAAGAGCGAGCATCTAGCAAAGCAAAGATAGAAGTGATTTCGAGGGTATGATCATCTTGCCTGCAAAGTTGTCAGAGTTGACTAGATCCTCGAAAACAAACTCAATGGGCTCCTCATTAGCGAACTCGTCTCCCTTCTCTACCCAAACAAGACAAACAAGAAACAAGAACACAATCAACCACATGCAAAGCTCAAACAACATGATGCAAACATGGTATGATATGCGGGATGCGATATGTGATGCATATGCAAGATTTGACAAGGAAAGAATGAACCTGGCCTCAACTTGGAAATACAAGAGTGGCACTGGAAAGGTGAGGTGATTTTGGTTGAAATCGATATAAAGATCACCGGAATCGGATGCACGGTTTGGAAATGGCAAGCAATTCAAATATGGCAACGGTCTGCGATAAACAGCAAGTAGCCATCTAAATGCAACAAGAGGAACATGCTGCAGCACTCAAACATGGCAACAAAATGCATGGCAGGGATCCATTCATGATGCTTAACAAAAGATGAACACTGAGCTACAGCCAATTCATCCATTAATAGGTTCAAACAAGCATGGCAAAAGTGCAATTGGTAAACAGGTTTCATTCTTAATGAAACTAACACTTGTCTGGAATTTCAGATCAGGTAGCACACTTTGGAGCAAGAAATCTATATGCTACAGGAACTTAACATGGCAAAGCAAGGCATGGCATGGAGCTACTCAAAGAGCTTAACAAAAGTCCCTTAGTGGCCTTGAGCCAAAAGGGATCAGAAAATACAATTGCAGGCATGTGAACATGGCAAAAACATAATCAGATCACAGACTTCGAGAAAAACTGGAGCATGCAAATCAGATATCAAGTAGGCATGTTTACGAGCTCGATGCACTCACTAAAGAGCAAGGCACGACAATCTAAGCATACACCCATTAAGAATACACATTATACAAGCTAAACATGGCAAGAACAACAACATAGCATGAACGGATCAACTACAACATCCTCGGCAAAATCGCTAACAAGTAGACAATCTGCCCAGATTCACGAAATAGCAAAAGTAGAGCTCGATTGACTCAAGCTAGGTTGCTCCATAATTGCAAACAAAGACATGGATGGATAGAGCACTACAAGATTAACAAATCATCCTTACTGATCATCCTCAAAAGAGGCACGGATCACTAGAAACAACATGAACATATGGCATATTGATAAAAATAGATCAAGGACTTAGTGGAATTGTTAAGTCCCTGAAATCAGCATTAACGAATGCACCATTTTGCAAGCTTGTGCTAGTCATCACACACATCACAAAAATACATGGATAGCACCTCTGTAAAGATGGCAAAGCATATAACAAAACTCATGTAGAGCTCAGGAGCATATCATGCACACATTAAACATGGCAAAAATGACAAATAGCTATTTGGATCAGCAGATCTGACAATTAACTCAAATAGCACTCTTCCAACAGCATTTCGAGCATCAAGATTAACTCAAATGAAAATGATGCAATGATATGAAATGATGTACTCTCTGAGACGAACATTTTGATATGCTATACGCCCAAAACGGATCTATGGATGCAAAGTTACGGCACGATGAACATGGCAATATAATTAGGGTTTCGGGAGGAAAGTCAACCATCTCAGATCTGGATCTAGGAGGTACTGTTCATGCACGGAAACTGAGGATGGCCGGAGTTACTGTAGCTCGCCGGTGTTCGTCGAGGTACTTGGCGAGGAGGGCGCCGGAGGTCACCGGAGGAGTTGGCCGGCCGGTGGAGGACGACGGCGGCAAGGTCGGCGGTCGCCGGCGTCGAGGTGCCCGCAGCGGAGCTCGGCGCGGTGAGGATCTCCGGTCGGGGTCTTGCACCGGCGAGGAGGAGCGGCGCCGGCGAACGGCGGTGCGGTGGACGGAGCTGGGGAGGATGCGGCGCGGTGCGGCGACCGGCGCGGGGAGGCGTGGCCCGGTCGGGCGGTGGGGAGGGCCGGCCCCGGGCTTCGCGGGCCTCCGTGGTGGGAGGAGGCGGCTGGCCACGTGGCGGCGAGGGAATGGCTGGCGGCGGCGTGTCCGGCGCGCGGAGGATCAGATCTAGGGTTTCGGGGAGAGGAACCGTGAATTTCAGAGAGGGGGTGTATTTATAGGCATAGAGGGAGCTAGGAGTGTCCAAAAGAGGTGAGGTTTTTGGCCACGCGATCGTGATCGAACGCTCTAGATGATGGAGAGGGTTTTGGTGGGTTTTGGGCCAAATTGGAGGGGTGTTAGGCTGCAACACACACGAGGCCTTTTCGGTCCCTCGGTTAACCGTTGGAGCATCAACGAAGTCCAAATGGTACGGAACTTGACAGGCGGTCTACCGGTAGTAAAACAAGGCCGCTTGGCAAGTCCTGGTCCAATCCAGAAATGTTTAACCCCCACACACGAAAAGAAGGTAGAAATGACCACTGGAAGAGAACGGAGCGCCGGAATGCAAAACGGACAACGGGGAAAATGCTCGGATGCATGAGACGAACACGTATGCAAATGCAATGCACATGATGACATGATATGACATGCATGACAACAACAACAACAACACACGGAGAAAAAACCCAAACCCAAGAAAATAAAATAACTTAACGCTGGAAACGGCAAGAGTTGGATTACATATTAGGTAAATCATATCCGGGGTGTTACATCTGTTCCCTCTTGGGAATATGGGTTGTGTATATCATGTTTACTGTTTTCACTTGTGGAGGAAATTTCTTCTACCCTCCTGTGTTCGGCAGCCGGGGCTCCTCCTCGTCGTTGCTATGCAGCCCCTTTTCCTTATTTTTGGCATTCAACTTGTCAGCCTGCTTGAACACCCAGCATTCTCTGTTGGTGTGGTTGGCTGGTTTATCGGGGGTGCCGTGATTTGACACGAACGATTGAGTATGCGGTCCAAGCTGGACGGTCCCGGATTGCTTCTTTTGAATGCCTTTTTCCGCTGACAGGATTTAGAGCCACTGAATCTGGCATTAACTGTCGTGTCTTCGGTGTTGTCGCCGTTGTTACGGTGCTTGTGTCTGTTACGACGTGGCCTGCCGTTGCTATCTTTGGAATCTGAATTGCCAGGGTTTCTTAATGTGTTGTTCCTGCGAGCCAGCCAACTATCCTCGCCCGCACAAAAGCGGGTCATGAGTGTCTTGAGAGCTGCCATGGATTTCGGCTTTTCTTGGCCGAGGTGTCGGGCGAGCCATTCGTCGCGGATATTATGCTTAAATGCCGCTAAGGCCTCGGCATCCAGACAGTCGACAATTTGGTTTTTTTTAGTTAGGATCCGAGTCCAGAATTTCCTGGCTGATTCTCCTGGCTGTTGGGTTATGTGACTCAAGTCATCGGCATCTGGTGGTCGCACATAAGTGCCCTGGAAGTTATCAAGGAATGCATCTTCCAAATTCGCCCAACTGCCAATGGAGTTTGCCGGCAGGCTATTGAGCCAATGTCGAGTAGGCCCTTTGAGTTTTAATGGAAGGTACTTGATGGCATGTAGATCGTCACCGCGGGCCATGTGGATATGGAGGAGGAAATCTTTGATCCATACCACGGGGTCTGTTGTGCCATCATATGATTTGGTATTCACAGGTTTAAAACCTTCTGGGAACTCATGATCCATTACTTCATCAGTGAAGCATAGGGGGTGTGCGGCGCCTCTGTGCCGGGCTATATCATGATGCAGTTCATATGAGTCTTGTCTGCTGTGTTCGGCCTGGCTGGATTTTCTTTTAGTGTATCCGGCATGACGGTCATCGTCACGCATTGGGGCGCGCACCCGTGATACATAGATCGATCTTGTAAGTCCTGCTTTGCTTTCCAATACGTCTTGCAGGTCCTGCATGTTGCCCCGGGCCTTTGTGTTTTTAATTGACTAGCGATGGGGTGCGAGCTGGACTTCGGCCTGATATGCCGCTTTGTATCGGCCACGAGGTGGTTGGTCAGCCGCATCATATGCTGGGAGCGTAGGCTTTAATGCTTCCTCCTCGAGTTGGGGTAGCAAGCTGCGCTTTGGGTAACTTTTGGTTGGGCGTTCGAGTTTGTATTCCTCGGCCGCCAGGACCTCGGCCATCTATCCGCTAGCAGATCTTGGTCAACTTGAAGTTGTTGTTGCTTTTTCTTCAGGCTTTTTGTTGTGGCTATAAGTCGGCGCTTGAAGCTCTCCTATTCGGCAGGATCCTCAGGCACGATAAATTCTTCATCACGGAGGCTCAGCTCGCCTTCAGAGAGAGGCATGTAATTGTCATCCTCTGATGCTCCGTCTGCTGCATGTTCCTTAGGGCTGGCTTGCCCATCCTCCCGCTTGAGGCCTGGCTGGAGGGGATTGTATTCGTCTTCGGCGCTATCCACAGCATTATTGTCTCTTGTGTCAGTATCACCGTTTTTGCTATGGTAGGGCTTAGAGCGACGCCGTTGACGCTGGTGCTTAGATTGCTTCTTGGAGGGATTATCCTCTGTTGCCTTATTGCCATCGCTTTCTTTGGGGGTGTCCACCATGTATATATCATAGGATTAGGTGGCGGTCCAGCGCCCTGTGGGCGGTGGTTCCTGCTCTTATTCACCGTTGTCCATACCGTCGATGTCTTCGGAGCCGAAATCAAGCATGTCGGTTAAGTCATTGACAGTGGCTATTAAGTGGGTGGTGGGTGGGGAATGAGTTTCTTCGTCGTCTGCTTCCCACTCAACCCAGACATAGTTCGGCAAAGGGTACCCTAACAAGGAGAGAGATTTCAATGAGTTTAGCAAGTCGCCCAAGGGCGAGTGCTGAAAGATATCCGCGGAGGTGAACTCCATGATCGGTGCCCAATCAGATTCAGAGCATGTGGTCGGGCATGAATCCAAGGGTCCGGCAAACACAGGTCTCATAGGGAGTGAAGTCAGTATTCGGCTCTATCGCCGCTGGGTGCGCGGCCTCCATGGCGGGGTCTATCCACCCGTCCTCGGACGGCACGATCCATTCCGGATCGAAGGCTGGAGTAGCCACAGGTGTGATTTCCCAAACACCGTCCGACGACAGAGCTAAGTCATGCTTGTCGAGACTGTGCGGCGCACCTGACATGGGCTCGAATCCATCGAAGATCAAGTCTCCGCAGATGTCGGCAGTGTAGTTTAAGCTTCCAAACCTGACCTGACGGCCAGGGGCGTAGCTCTCGATCTGCTCCAGATGACCAAGCGAGTTGGCCCGTAGTACAAAGCCGCCGAATACGAAAGTCTGTCCGGGGAGAAAAACCTCACCCCAGATCGCATCGTTGCTGATGATCGAAGGATCCATCAAGCCTTATGGCGACGACACAGCGGAATTCTCAATGAAAGCACCAATGTCGGTGTCAAAACCGGTGGATCTCAGGTAGGGGATCCCGAACTGTGCGTCTAAGACAGATGGTAACAGGAGGTAGGGACACAATGTTTACCCAGGTTCAGGCCCTCTCGATGGAGGTAATACCCTACGTCCTGCTTGATTGATCTTGATGATATGAGTATTACAAGAGTTGATCTACCACGAGATCATAGAGGCTAAACCCTAGAAGCTAGACTATGATTCTGATTGTTGTTGTCCTACGGACTAAACCCTTCGCTTTATATAGACACCGGAGGGGGCTAGGGTTACACAGAGTCGGTTACAAGGGAGGAGATCTACATATCCAAATTGCCAAGCTTGCCTTCCACGCAAAGGAGAGTCCTACCCGGACACGAGACGAAGTCTTCAATCTTGTATCTTCATAGTCCAACAGTCCGGCCAAAGTATATAGTCCGGCTATACGAGGACTCCCTAATCCAGGACTCCCTCAGCTTCCATTTATCCTTTGCTCATGGAGTCATATGTACCATCATCGCTGAGGATTAGGGTTCGTTTGTTGGTACACTCAAATGTCTTGTGGCCTCGGCCTCCACATGTGAAGCATTTGAAGGAATTTGTCTTGACGGTCTCATCGGTTGGGGTAGAGGATGATGAAGCTCTTTGCTTGAAGTTGCTTGTTGTAGGACGATGACTTGGAGTTGTTGAAGTTTTCTTGTAACTCGACTTGTCGACGTTGCTTGTAGATGGCTTGGTTCAGGTAGAAGGTGTTGGAGTCATTAAAGCATGGATGTTGGAGAAGCCATAGGACTTGGATGAGAAATGGGCATACTTGAAGTCATCTTGCACTTGACGTTCCGCTTTGGTAGCTTGATGCACTAGCTCGATGAGGTTCGAGTATTGTTTGAAGTTGGTGATCTTCTTGATAGGATGATTGAGTTCATTCAAGAAGTGTGCCATAGTTTGCTCATCATCTTCCGTGACATTAGCTCGTATCATGGCAATCTCCATTTCATGTAGTATTCTTCAACGCTCTTGGTTCCTTGCTTGAGGAGTTGGAGTTTCTTGAAGAGGTCGCGGTTGTAGTAGGTTGGCACGAAGCGTGCTCTCATGACATCCTTCATTTGTGCCCAAGTAGTGATGGGTGGTTCACCTCTTGCCTCTCGGCGCTCAATGACTTGTTCCCACCAAATGAGGATGTAGTCTTGGAACTCAAGGGATGCCATCGCGATCTTCTTCTCTTCCTCATAGTTGTGCAAGCGGAAGATTTTGTCGACCTTCAATTCCCATGATAGGTACTCTTCGGGGTCATTGCTTCCATTGAACTTGGGCATGGTGAACTTAAGCTTGCCGTATCATTGATCTTCATTGTGTTGGGGTCGGGGATGATGGCGTCCTTGACAAGGAGGACCGTCTCTCTCAACTTGCTCAAGTTGTTTAGTTGTGGAGGATTTCCAATGTCTTCTTGCTCTTGGTGAACTTGAGGTTCTTGGCGAGGAGGTTGTTGAACTTGACGATGATGTCGAGCTTGATAGTTCCTCTCTTTAACTTCTTTGTGAAGCACTTCTTGTTGCTCACGAGCTTGTCGGTTGCGCGTGGCTACGACTCGACTTGAGTCTCGGAGGGCACGTTGCGCCTCAAGTGCTTGAGCTTCTCGCAATTGTTGTTGTTGACGTTGTACCTCGGCATCTTGTGCATCTTGATGTTGTCTCGCTCGCTCTTCCTCTTCGTGTTGGTGTTGGCATTGCCGTTCTCATGCTTGCGTGTAAGTAGCTTGGTTTTGACGATGTCATTGTTCTTGAGAGTTGTTGTCGTGTAGAGGGTTACGGTTTGCTTGACGATCTTGGTGCGGCACGTCGAAGAGTGTTTGATGTCGGTGTACTTGAGCTGGAGATGGTGTAGTCGGAGTGTCGACTTGAGGGATCCATCTTGATGAGGACGAAGTGGAAGAAGAGCAGTTGAGCAACAAAGCATGAATCTCGTCCATTCTTGCGTCATTCTCTTGCTTGTGGTCGTCGAGCTCGTTGTCAAAATAGTCTCTTGTACATTGCTCGGAGAGTAGCAAGTCGGTGGCGAGGTTGTCGTTGCGTTCACACATTGCGTGTTGCTCTTGATGCAAAGCACGTTGTGCACCAAAGAGGTGGCTCTTTGTGATGTAGGAGGTCAATGTCGTCGTCTTGCTCGATGAAGAGTGGGTTGGTAGAAGTACTTGGCCTATCCATCATTCCAAGGAAATATGTGAGTGGGAGAAAGAGAAGAACTTATACCGAATGTACCAAGACTGATGTTGAAGATAGGTCAATGATCACTCAATGCGGAACAAGGAAATAGCACAATTGGTACCAATTCTTGTCGGTTTCTCACACCTACACAAGTAAAAGCTTATGGTGGAGCTCGGTTAGGACAAAATTTGATGCAATTGTTAGTAATCTTAAATAATGTTGGAAAAGATTCACAAATTTGCAATGCAACAAGTAGACCAATAGCAAAATGTGGTACACGGAAACACACACACAAAAATATAAATGGGGTCGTGCAACCAAGGAATGAGGCAAAATGTGGAATCCACGAAAATGCTCTTGTTGCACAACACTAGAGATACGCTAGCACGATTGCACAATAGGCGGATACGACGACTTGTGCAGAACCTACTAAGCAAAAATGCAACGACTTCTATCCCAAGTATGCTCTATGTATGGTATTTCGATGATATGATCCAAGATGATCTAGTATGACAATCTTAATGTTGTATGATGCTATGGTTCTTGCTTAAAAGCTCTTTGTTTTTCTTTCCCTTTTGCTTAAAAGCTTGTTTGGATCTTTCTCTTTTGAGCTCTTTTCTCATGCAATGCTTCATGAACCTAGATCACAATTGTGTATGCGATGAGAACTTTGTGACACAAGAGATGATACCAAGATATGCACTAATGACATGGTATGTATGCTATGGGAAGTATGATCACTAATGTGCACAAGTGACGTTGCCGACAATACACAAAGGCTAGTCTCAATAGGTAAGATACGCAAAATTGGGCTACGATGGCTATCAATGTAATGGCAAGAATGATATATCACGATATCAAGATGAGGTTACCAATTCTTGCTTACGGTATGGTGTCAAAATGGTGGAGTGGTTGTTGTCGATGATGAATCCGTGGAGAAGATGAGCGGCGGTGATGTTGATGTCGAACCGTACCTAAATAGACAAAGCACAATAGGACACGGAACCGCAACTCAAATTATCAAGACAAAACGTGACAAAATTGTCAGAATTGGAAATGGGTAAGCGATGGTGGTGTATGTGGGAAATGGTGGTGCTATGCGGAAGTGGTGGTGGTATGCAGAAGTAGATGTGGGAACCGGGAAAAAAATTGGCGAGATTTGGACGGAAAACGGGGCGGTGGATGGAAGTGATTGTCGCGTCCTGGGAACGGGGGTAGCCAGACTTGCATGCCTGAGGCCCCGGGCGTGGCTCCACCAGCGGCCTCGTACGGCCCATCTTCATCAGCAAACACTCAAGACCCTCGCGAGGGGCCAAGCCATGCGAGGCGGACGACACAAGACCTCCTCAGGGGCAGCCTCACTAGGCTGGCTCCCGAGGAGCGGAGATATCTATGCAAGGGGCACCTCACGAGGAGCGCTAATGTGAGCCATGACGACCAAGGCCAGGCAGGCGCCAGCGGGCGCAGAGTGCCAGTTTCCTCTTTGGTTCTAAAGAGGCAAGCACATGCGAGGAGTCCTGAGGCATCAGGCAAAGGTTTCCATATCGGTGCAACGAGACCAAGACCGGCAGGACGGCAGGACGGAGGTCATCACGAAGCACAAGACGGCGTCACCACCAGAGCCTTTGGCAGGCGAAGACCACCTTTTGTCAGCATAGCTTGTACTAGTTGTCCTCCTTCAAATTGGCCATTGTGGGATCCCTTCCCACCTAATATTTGGGAAGAGGACACATGCCTCTATAAATAGGACTAGCCACCACCGTAGGGAGGCATCTCATCTTGGACTGGATCCATTCCACCAAGGCCACCATACAAGCTCATCGAGCTCAAGAACACCTCTCCTTAGGAGGCAGTTCTTCCATTGTACTTGTTCATTCCCAGCCTACAAGGCAATCCACCACACCACACTGGAGTAGGGTATTACACCGCAACGGTGGCCCGAACCAGTATAAACTCTTGTGTCCCTTGTTCCTCGGGTTCGGCGAGCTAGACTTTGAGATCATTGTGAGAGTGTGAGCTAGGGGGAGAGAAAACTTCATGCGCACACGAGTGTTCAAACCTCAAGGGTTTTGCCGGAACCCGTAATCCAACATTTGGCGCGCCAGGTAGGGGTGCGCTGAAGCTTTTCTTCCAGCGATCCGCATTCCACTACTCCATCGCATCCATGTCTGATGCTCGCCGAGACCGTGCTAAGCACAGCCCTCGCCGACCGTGTCACTCTGACGGCGCCCGTTGGTAGACCTCCCCGCCATTCTCCATCACCTGCTGCCAACGCCGCCACTTGCCCGGCAGCGAACGAGCAAAAAGCGTCATCACTGCACCTCTCGGTACGGCGGGACGGCCGCACCGCCACCCTGTCGCTGATCTCCAGCCGGCTCATCGTCCCACGCTCATCGCACGCCCACGGACGTGCAGGCCGCGCTGCTCATGGCACGTGAGCTCCTGCGTTACCGCCCGGTCGACGACATCTATGAGGACTGGCTGGACCGCATCGCCGAGCTCGTCAGCGTCACTGGGGGCTCACCTGCACCATCCCTCTCGCAGACTCGCCCACCTCCAGCCGCGGGCAAGGTAGCTCACGGAGCGCCTCCGCTGCCTCCGCATCAAGACCGCACCCTAGCGCCGAGACACATAGCTCACAGAGGGCCCCCGCCTCCTCTGCATCAGGACGGTGTCCTCACCCCAAGATGCGTGGTCCCGCGGCATGATCCGCCATGGCGTGTGCCCGCGCACGATGAAGGAAGCTGCCAGGGGGTCCCTCGACTGCAAGAAAACGCTCCTGCACTCCCCGCACCACCATGTCAAGACCGCGCGCCGCCTGCGGTGGCAGTGCGTGGGTACCAAGACCTGGCTCCACCACCTCTACGGGCTCCGGTGATCACAACAGGCTACCGAGCCTTTACTCCTGAGCTGCGCACCATCGTTTGGCCACGCAAGTTCAAGCCAGACCTGCCTCTGCGCTACGACGGCACCCCTGACCCTGCGGAGTTCTTGCAGCTCTACAAGCTAAGCATCGAGGCGGCCAACGGCGACGAGAAAGTCATGGCGAACTGGTTTCCCATGGCTCTCAAAGATGGTGCTCACTCGTGGCTCCTGAACCTGCCCGCGGGATCAATTTCCTCCTAGGGTGAGTTACGCGACCGCTTCGTCACCAACTTCCAGGGCACTCGCAACTGCCCGCTAGCTGCAGGCGACCTGCGGCATATCAAACAGCAGCTCGGAGAGACCCTACAAAAGTACATCCAGCGCTTCAACAACGTTCGCCTCAAGATTCCCAAGGTGACAGACGAGGTCATCATCTCCGCATTCTCCGATGGCGTCCGTGACGTCAAGATGAAGGAGGAACTTGCCATCCACGAGGAGCTATGCTCGGCCCTGCAGATGTTCAACATGGTGACCAAGTGCGCAAGAGTTGAGGAGGGGCGCCTCTCCCTCCTCGAGCTTCCTGCTGCCGACCCAGAAGAGAAGAAAGCCAAGGCCAAGGACATGAAGCGCAAGGGAGTAGTCGTGCTCGTGGCAGAGTCGGACACGAAGCATGGCCGGGACCACCCCGAGTCGTCTAAGAGCAGCCGTCCGTTCTGCGCCTTCCACAACATACACAGCCACAACACCAACGACTGCCAAGAGCTCAGGGCCATTCAAGATGGACGCTTCGGTCGGCGCCCCGAGCGCAACGACCAGGGCTACGACTGAGGAGGGGGTGAAATGGGGGACGCTGGGACGAACGAGGCCCCCGTCAGGAGTGGCGCAACCGGCCTCACAAGGACCACTGGCAGGACCAGCCTCACGAGGGCGCCTAGAGGGACCACCCTCGTGAGAACCGTCCTCAGGGCAATGTTGGCCTCCCTCCACTGCCACCACCACCAAGGAGGAACGACGACCACCATTAGGACGAGGGGGCTGAGGGCTTCCAGGAGCCAAGCGCTATCGCCTGCATGTTGGGCGGTGCTCAGGCCCCAGCTTCCCAGCGCATCTTCAAGCAATTTGCTCATGAGGTGAATGCGGACCTTCCCAGGCTCGAGGCCACGCGCTCAGGTGGTCCAAGTGCACCATCACCTTTAGCTCGGTGGACCAGCCCAAGTGCGCAGCAACCGCCGGCATCCTTCCAATTCTTTGTTCACCCGTCATGAGCAACATTTGTCAGATTTCGGGTTCCGGCAAAACCCTTGAGGTTCGAACTCTGGGGTGCGCACGAAGATCTCTCTTCCCGCTAGCTCACGCTCTCGCCACGATCTCAAAGCTCAGCATGTCGAACTGGTAGAACAAAGGACACAGGGTTTATACTGGTTCGGGCCACCGATGTGGTGTAATAACCTACTCTAGTGTGGTGTGGTGGATTGCCCCTCGGGCTCTAGATGAACAAGTACAAGGGAAGAACAGCCTCCTGAGGAGAGGTGTCCTTGAGCTCGATGAGCTGGTGAGATGGCCTTGGTGGAGTGGATCCAATCCAAGATGAGTCGATCCTCGACTACGGTGGTGGCTAGTCCTATTTATAGAGGCCATGGTCCTCTTCCCAAATGTAGGCAGGAATGGATGCAACAATGGCCAAATTTGAAGGGGGACAACTAGTACAAGTTATCCTGACAAAAGGTAGTCTTCGCCTGCCAAAGGTTCTGGTGGTGACGCCGTCCTCGGCTCCATGGTTACCTTCGTCCTGTCGTCTTGCTGGTCTTGGTCTTGTTGCACAGATATAGAAACCTTTGTTGATGCCTCGAGACTCCTTGCCTGTGCTTGCCTCCTTAGCACCAAAGGGGAAATGAGTATACTGCACGCTGGCGCCCACCTGGCCTTGGTTGTCATGGCTTGCGTCACAGGGACCTTGTGAGGTGCCCCTCGCCTTGATCTCTCAGCCCCTCGCGAGCCAGCCTGGTGAGGGCGCTCCGAGGAGGTCTTGCGTCATCCGCCTCGCAAGGCTTGGCCCCTCGCGAGCGTCTTGAGTGTTCGCTGATGAAGATGGGTTGTACAGGGCCACTGGTGGGGACCCCCATTCTCAAGACACCATTCTCAAGACGCCGAAAGTAGCCCCCGGGCCCAAGGCATGCTCGGACTTGGCTTTGAGGCAAAGCCAAGGGGCAAGTGCGGAGCGCCGGGGGCCCCAACAACCTGCGGCCTCGGTTGACGCATGGAGATTGATGGGACATGAGCGTCTCCGCTTCCCCATGCTGCCTCAGCAACTGCCCGACTTGACGAGTCCATGTTGCATGCAGAAAAAAGGTCATTATTACCTTAGATCATGGAGGCCAACGGTTGGCCTCCTGCTGGCTATAAATGGGAAGGGGGGCGGAGCCCCCATCACCCATCTCTTCCTTCGCTCCTCCTGCTTCTTCTCCCTTGCTCCACTATTAACACCGACACCTATGGCGCTGCTGAAGAGGTTCTCGGTCACAGAAAAGGGCAAGGCCTGCCAGGAGGGGCCCGGCTCGCTGCCACCCAAGATGGGGCGCGGTCGCCCACGTAAGCACGTCGCGACCCTCACCGTGGCCCCTCACGGCCGCGGCGGTGCCTCCTCGCACGGTGGGAATCGCCCAGGTCATGGCAGTCCCATCGATGAAGTGAGGTCCGCCATGGTTGCGCGGCCTCCCCAGCCGCGCTTCCACTCAGCGGAGAACCCGGCCGGCACCTAGCTTCAGCTCCCATGGTTCTTCGCCGGCGAACTGCCGGCCACAGGCCCAGGCGGTCTCTGTCTACAGGCAGACGGCTACTGCAGCAAGGCTTCGTGGGTCGCGGTGGAAGTCTCCGCAGCTAGTAGACGTTTGCCCGCACCCACGGCATGGGCAGGTGTTGTACCCTCCACTTCAAGTACGATGGTGACGCGACCCTCTACATGAGGGTGTTCGGGGGAAGATGGTCGTCGCGTCGGGTGCTGCCCTGAGGACAACGACAACGGCGAGGTTCTCGGCCTTGGCGACGGTCGTGACGAGGATGAAGGTGGACTCATCCTCGGCTCATCCAGCTATGGTGGCTCTTCCTCCGGCGACAGCTCCAGCGGTGGCGGCTATGACCAGCTGCCACGCCACCGCGCTCGCTTCGAAGGCGGTAGCGGATCGTCTCGTCACCGTGCCCCAGTGAAGCGCGAGGAGGGGTCCAGTTGAGTCCAGGGGGGCACCGAGGTCCTACCCTCATGAACCACTGTGGGGGTGCGTGCCGCTTTTGTTTCGTTGCTTCCTTCCTGCATTTGAAAAAGAAACCAGTATGGGGCCCATCAAGTGCGTGCAATGAACCATGATTTCCAGGCTGCTATGTTATGTGTATCGTTCCTGTGTCGCATTGCAATATCAGTGTTTTATGTAGGCGTGTAGGGATAACTTAGCTTGATGTGTCTGAAGTAGTTTCCGCCTCGTGAGGCGTGCCTCTCCCAGTACCTGGTGAGACCTCCTTGCCGTTGGCTTGTGAGGGGTCGAGGAACTGCAAAAATTTCTTAAGAACCTCTTGTTCTTCCAAGCCCAGGTCATAGGCGTGGCCGAGCATGACCCGGAGCTCCGCATCACGGTACCCGAGGGGAATGGATTAAGGGAGGAGCGCAAGCTTGCGAGCTTGAGCGAGGGTGCCTCGCGAAGAACAGGAAAAAAACACTCACGAGTGCACCTGTCCAGCCCCCTCGCGGGGCACATGAGGGGGAGTATGGGCCAAAACAAAGAACTGAGGGAAGAACAGAGGAAAAGGCGATCGAACCAAGATGTCAAGAAACACCAGAATGCGAACTTCCATTAAAAGAAAAGGGACAAGCCAACTACAGAAAGCCAATGAAAAGCCGCGTCCGGCACCTAGTCTAGTCTTCTCACCAGCGCAGAGCTAAGTGCTGCCACTAGGACGTGGGAGGGAGCCCCAAAGGCCAGAGGGCGGCGCTACCGACACTCCGGGGCATGTACAACCCCACTCATTATTACGTGAGAGTGTCACGGGCGGAGACCTTCACAGGCACGGGGCCTTGCTTCACAGGCGTTGGGCCTTGCTTCATGGGTAGAACTTCCGGATGTGATGGATGTTCTAGGTATTCTGGATGGGGACCCTGAGGGAGTCCTGGATTAGGGGGTCTCCGGACAGCCGGACTATAACCATTGGCTGGACTCTTGGACTATGAAAATACAAGATTGAAGACTTCGTCCTATGTCCGGATGGGACTTTCCTTGACGTGGAAGTCAAGCTTGGCAATACGGATATGTAGATCTCCTCCCATTGTAACCGACTTTCTGTAACCCTAACCCTCTCTGGTGTCTATATAAACCGGAGGGTTTTAGTCCGTAGGACAACAACAATCATACCATAGGCTAGCTTCTAGGCTTTAGCCTCTCCAATCTCGTGGTAGATCAACTCTTGTAATACTCATATCATCAAGAATAAATCAAGCAGGACATAGGGTTTTACCTCCATCAAGAGGGCCCGAACCTGGGTAAAACATCGTGTCCCTTGCCTCCTATTACCATCCGCCTTAGACGCACAGTTCGGGACCCCCTACCCGAGATCCGCCAGTTTTGACACCGACATTGGTGCTTTCATTGAGAGTTCCTCTGTGTCGTCATCATCAGGCTTGATGGCTCCTTCGATCATCGTTAGCGATGCAGTCCAGGGTGAGACTTTCCCCCCGGACAGATTTCCGTATTCAGCGCCTTTGCACTGCGGGCTAATTCGCTTGGCCATCTGGAGCAGATTGAAAGCTACGCCCCTGGCCATCATGTCAGGTTTGAAAGCTTAAACTACACGGATGATATACGCGGAGACTTGATCTTCGACGGATTCGAGCCTCTGCCTTATGCGTCACACGGTCACGATGAGTACGATTTAGCTCTACCATCAGACAGTGTTCAGGAGATCGCACCGGCAGCCGCTCCAACCCTCAATTCGGAGCCAGTTGCACCGTCCATGGATGGGTGGATGGACCCCACCACGGAGGCCTTACCCTCAGCGGCGATCGAGCCGAACATCGACCTTACCCTGCACGAGAGCCGTGTTGTCAGACTGCCGGATCCTTCTCCGGTCACGGACTACGAACCGCCTGCGCCCGTTCCTAGCGAATCCGATTGGGCGCCGATCATGGAGTTTACCTCCGCGGTTATTTTTCAGCACTCGCCCTTTGGCAACATACTGAACTCATTATGGTCTCTCTCCTTGTGAGGAGGATCCTGGCCGAACTATGTCCGGCAGGATTGGGATGCGGATGATGAAGAAATTCGCTGCCCACCCACCACCCACTTAGTAGCCACTGTCGACGACTTAACCGACATGCTCGACTTCGACTCCGAAGACATCGACGGTATGGACGACGATGCGGGTGACAAAGAGGAACCACTGCCTACAGGGCACTGGACAGCCACCTCATCATATGATATATACATGGTGGACACATGCAAAGAAGGCAATGGCGACGAGACAGCGGAGGATGACCCCTCCAAGAAGCAACCCAAGCGCCGACAGCGGCGCCACTCTAAGTCCCGCCAAAGCAAAAGTGGTGATACCGGCACAGGAGATAATAACACTCCGGATAGTGCCGAAGATGGAAACAATCCCCTCCAGCACGATCTAGGACAGGAGGATGGAGAGGCCAGCCCTCCAGCGAGAGCGGCAGATGGAGAGGCGGAGGATGATAATTAAATGCCCCCCTCCGAAGACGAGGCAAGCCTCGATGATGACGAATTCGTCGTGCCAGAGGATCCCATCGAACAAGAGCGCTTCAAGCGCCGGTTATAGCCACGACAAATAGCCTTAAGAAAAAGTAGCAGCAGCTTCAAGCTGATCAAGATCTGCTAGCTGACAGATGGTCTGAAGTCCTCGCGGCCGAGGAATATAAACTCGAACGCCCCTCCAAGAGTTACCCAAAATGCAGGTTGCTACCCCGACTGGAGGAAGAAGCGTATGACGCGGATGATCGGCCACCTCGTCGCCGCAATAGAGAGGCATTCCAGCCAAAAGCTCAGCCTGCACCCCGACGCCATTCAAATAAAAAGGCATGGGGAAATACGCCAGACCTGTGAGACGTACTGGAGGACAAAGCAAAACATGCAAGATCATTCTACGGATCACGAGGGCGAGCCACTACGCGAGACAATAAACGTCACGCCGGATACAGTAAAAGTAAATCCGTCCGGGCCGAACACAGCGGGCAAGACTCATTGGAGCTGTGTCGCGATATAACCCAGTACAGAGGAGCCACACACCCCTTATGCTTCATAGATGAAGTAATGGATCATCAAATCCCAGAGGGTTTCAAACCCGTAAACATAGAATCATACGACAGCACAACAGATCCTGCGGTATGGATCGAGGATTTCCTCCTGCACATCCACATGGCCCGCGGTGATGACCTACACGCAATCAAATACGTCCCACTCACACTTAAAGGACCAGCTTGGCATTGGCTCAACAGCTTGCCAGCAGAGTCCATTGCCTGTTGGGAAGATCTGGAAGCCGCATTCCTCGACAACTTTCAGGGCACTTATGTGCGACCACTAGACGCCGATGACGTGAGCCATATAATTTAGCAGCCAGAGGAATCGGCCAGGCAATTCTAGACACAGTTCCTAACAAAGAAAAATCAAATCATCGACTATCCGGATGCAGAGGCCCTAGCAGCTTTTAAACACAACATCCGCGACGAGTGGCTAGCCCGGTACCTTGGTCAGGAAAAGCCGAAATCTATGGCAGCCCTCACGACACTCATGACCCGCTTTTGTGCGGGAGAAGACAGTTGGCTGGCTCACAGTAATAACATATCAAAGAACCGTGGTACTTCGGATACCAAGGACGGCAATGGCAGGTCACGTCGCAACAAACATAAGCGCCGCATTAACAGCGACAATACCGAGGATATGGCAGTCCATGCCAGATTTAAAGGCTCTAAACCCGGTCAGCGGAAAAAGCCATTTAAAAGAAGCACTCCGGGCCCGTCCAGTTTGGACCGCATACTCGATCGCTCGTGTCAAATACACGGCACCCCCGACAAGCCAGCCAACCACACCAATAGGGATTGTTGGGTATTCAAGCAGGCTAGCAAGTTAAATGTCGAAAACAAAGATAAGGGGCCACATAGCGATGACGAGGAAGAGCCCTGGCAGCCGAACACCGGAGGACAGAAGAGGTTCCCCCACAAGTGCAGACGGTGAACATGATATACGCAACCCACATCCCCAAGAGGGAGCGGAAGCGTGCGCTCAGGGACGTATATGCGTTGGAGCCAGTCGCCCCAAAGTTCAACCCATGGTCCTCCTGTCCGATCACCTTCGATCGTAGGGAACCCCCACTAGTATCCGTCATGGCGGATTCGCCGCACTCGTCATAGACCCAATCATTGACGGATTTCACCTCACTCGAGTCCTTATGGATGGCGGCAGCAGCCTGAACCTGCTTTACCAGGACACAGTGCACAAAATGGGTATAGACCCCTCAAGGATCAAACCCACAAAAACGACCTTTAAAGGCGTCATACCAGGTGTAGAGGCCCATTACACAGGCTCAGTCACACTGGAAGTGGTCTTCGGATCCCCGGATAACTTCCGAAGCGAAGAGTTAATCTTCGATATAGTCCCGTTCCGCAGTGGTTATCATGCACTGCTCGGGCGAACCGCATTTGCGAGATTCAATGCGGTACCGCATTATGCATACCTCAAGCTCAAGATGCCAGGACCTCAAGGGGTCATTACAGTTAACGGAAACACAGAGCGCTCTCTCCGAACGGAGGAGCACACTGCGGCCCTCGTAGCTGAAGCGCAAAGGAGCCTCTTAAGGCAATCCACTAGTTCGGCATTTAAGGACCCAAACACCTTCAAGCGCGCCCGGAGTAATCAGCAACAGGACCGCCTGGAATGTTCCGAGCTCGCATAGCAATGCGGCCCCCACCCGGCCCAAGCCAAACGGCGAAATTCATTCCGCGCGTACATAATTATGCATTAAAAATACCATGGGCACAGGCGGGGAGGGGGCATGACTACGGCACACACCAAGACGCGACTTAAACCGCACTAGGGGCTTCCCGTTTTGTTAATTTTTTTCTTTTCAGGACTTTAATCTCTGGAAACTCGGTCCGGCAGCATGATTGCCGAACATATGATGCAGCAACCAAGAAGGCAGAAAGCTACATCACACCACGGAACTCCCAGGTGGATTACGATAACGAGTGTAATACTTGCCTTAATACTATTCTTCAGCTCGCCCTTGGAGGGGACATAGTCCTACTTTTTGCTTATTGCACTACATGTATCATTCTGCTTTAACGCACCTTTTCGAATAAACAATGCATAGCTTCGGTCTGTTTTTTGCATTTTTCTTTTATATATGTGTTCATTAATGACACCTTGCAACCGTACACTTTGGTACGGCCAATACACCAGGGGCTTAAGTACCCCACAATATGGTGTGAGAAGTCTGAACACTTTCACAAGTGCGGCAGCCCGAACTTATAGCATTATATGCATCAGCCCCGAATCATGTCTTGGGTCAATAGTTGGGTTTGCCCGGCTCCCATGTTTTGGTACCTTACGTTCCACTATATCGGCTAAGGTAGCACTGGGAGAACTACTGCGATTGTGCCCCAGTTCTGCTGGGCTAAGCACCTCAGTAGAGAAAGCTAAAACTGACTGTCATGATAAGGCGAGAGACTGGTTGTTGTTCGAGAGGTTTCGAGTCCCTAAAGGCTTATGCCGCTTAGAGCGAGGAGTCGGCCCTGTTCGGCTTAAGGCATGTATCGCGCCCCGAATTCGGCCTTCCGAATACTAGGGGCTTCGCCGAAATTTAAAATTATATAATTCTATGGCTAAGTGAGAGTGATAATGCATTATAGTCCGATTGCCTTGTTCGTTGTGCTGAGCACCTCCCTCGAAGGACCCAACAATGGGAACAAGAGTGCTCAGGTTTATCCCGAACACCCCAGCACTCGTGGCGTGGGGGCAGAAGCCGACGACTAGCCATCTCTCAGATTTGATAAATAGCCGAACAAAAGGTAATATTTTAAATTCAAACAAGCGTTGCATAGCGCATATGAACAAGTTTTCATAACTACAGGATTACACGAGCGAGTTTACTCGAATATTATATCTTTCATACACTCGTCCGCTACGAGACGAGCACCCTTCAGGACACCCTCATAGTACATCTCGGGGTGGCGATGCTCCTTGCCCTCCGGCGGCCCTTCCTTAATCAGCTTCACGGAGTCCAGCTTGGTCCATTGCACCTTCACACGGGCGAAATCCCAGCATGCACCTTCGATGTAGAAGGACCGCTTGATGACTTAGCCGTGGGTAGGCATCCACAAGCCACCTCACCAGGCCGAAGTAGCTGCTGGGAAGGGCGTCGCCAGGCCACATCCGGACTATAAAGCCCTTCATGGCCTGTTCGGCCGCCTTTTGCAGCTCGACCAGTTGCTTGAGCTGGTCGCTTAGAGGCATCGGGTGTTCGGTCCCAGTATACTGAGACCAGAATAGCTTCTCCGTTGAGCTTCCCTCCTCGGCCTGGTAAAACTGTGCGACATCCGACACACTGCGGGGCAAATCTGCGAATGCTCCTAAGAGCTCCGGATTCGGGTAAGTAACAGGTAATTTACTTTCACATGCTTGCTTTGCATATAGAATGCCTTACCCGCCGCTATATTCTTCATCGCATCAATCTCCTGGAGGGCCTTTTGGGCTTCGTCCATGGCACTCTTTGCGCTCTCGAGGGCTGCGGCAAGCTCAGACTCTCGCGTCTTCAAGTCAAGCTCCAACGCCTCGTGCTTCCTCACGAGAGCGTGGAGCTCTCGCTGCACCTCGCCCACCCGTGCCTCATGCCTTTCCCGCTCGGTGCGCTCCTTGGCCGCTTTGTTTTCAGCCTCGGATAGCGCTTGCTTTAGGGTCACCACCTCGGTCATGGCCTCTGGCAAATTTACAATGATCCTGTCATTTTGCAATTGCATTCTTTTTATACATATCCATAGACTAGGTTCTACTTACCTTTGTTCTCCTCGAGCTGCCTCTTGGCAAGGCCAAGCTCGTCCTTGGACCCTTTAAGGTCCTGCTTCAGTGCGGCGACCTCAGCAGTCAGTGCGGCAGATGCCAGCAGCGAAGCCTGCATACGCATATTGACATACATATATTAGACTCCTGCGATATTGTTTGATCCTCGGTTCAGCTTTTCTTTGTGAACACCGAACAGAGCATCCGGGGCTACTGTCTATGCGGGTAATATTTTCCCCATATTTCAAAAACTTACCTCAAGGTCTGTTAGAAGGCTGGCACAGGCTTCAGTAGGTCCGCTCTTGGCGGACTGAACCTTCTGGACCACCGCACTCATAATAGCGTGGTGCTCTTCGTCGATGGAAGCGCTGCGAAGCGCTCCCAGCAGATTGTCCGGTGCCTCTGGATGGACAGAGGTCACCGGCACAGGCGTCTTGCCCCTTTTGGAAGGAAGCCGCCTGCCCGAGTCCGGCACCACTGGGGGTTCCGGCGCGGTGTTCGACTGAGGGCCGAACTGGGAGCCCTCGGGAGCCTTGCTCCCTCTGCTCCCGGAGTCTGGAAGGTCGCCTTCAGGCGCCTCTGGGACTGTCTCCCCTCGACCCGGTGCCTCTTGATACAATACCTCGGCGTTGTCCGTAGGGCAAGGGGAGGTGGCAGTCGGAAGTGGATCACTATCCATATCTGACGAGCCTAGGGAGCCGTCCGACGATACATCGATACGGGCTCGTGGCGGTCTGCATAGTCATAATTCTGCGTTAGGAGAGGCAGTGCGACAAAGGTATGCTATGAGTTACTCTGGCATCCGAATACTTACGACTTCGCCAGGGGCTTGGCCCTGAGAAGCCACTCGTCTTCGCCTTCAGCGGCGGTGGTGGAGAAGTCTGAAAGGAGAGTCCTTCCCTTCTTGGACCCTTTACCCCCCCCCCCCCGCCAGTTGGGGCGGCCTTCCTTTTCTTGTCTTCCCCGACTGGAGGGGGAGCATCTTCATATTCCTCCTCATCTTTGGGGGAGGAGTGCGTCGCGGAGTTATCGGATGATAAGTCCGATAACGCCTGTCGTCGGGAACTCTTTCGGGTTCCCTTGGCCTTCTTGGTCTTCTCCGGCACCTTGTAAGGAGCCGGAGTCAGCATCTCCGCCAAGAGAGCGTCCGTAGTGTCTTCGGGCAGAGGGGTCGGACAGTTAATCTGCCCTGACGTCTCCACCCAGTCATGTCAAAGGCATGGAGCTCAGACCCCACACATGGTTAAGCTAGGGGAAATAAATATCTTACCGGATGTATAGAACTCACCGAATGCGCTTGCGCTTCGCGCTTAGCCCGCGGTCCTCGGTGAGGGAGGGAGGGACCTCGGCGCCCTTGAACAGCACCTTCCAGACGTCCGTGTGCGTCGTGTCGAAGGGCTCGCTCAGAGTCTGGTGCTGGGCCGGGTAAAACTCCCACAAGTTGAAGTCTCAATGTTGGCACGGGAGGATCCGACGGATGAGCATGACCTGTACTATATTGACATGCTTGAGCTTCTTGCCGGCCATATTCCTGATACATTTCTGGAGTCCGTCCAACTCTACCGATGAACCCCAAGGTAGGCCCTTCTCTTTCCAGGAGGTGAGCCACGTAGGGATTCCGGATCGAAACTTGGGGGCAGCCACCCATTTGGCGTCGCGCGACTCAGTGATGTAGAACCAAGCCGATTGCCACCCCTTTATGGTCTCCACGAAGGAGCCTTCAAGCCATATAATGTTGGGCATCTTGCCCACCATGGCTCCGCCGCATTCTGCTTGTTGGCCGCCCACCACCTTCGGCTTGATATTGAAGGTCTTTAACCACAGGCCGAAGTGGGGCCAGATGCGGAGGAAAGCCTCACACACGACAATGAATGCCAAAATGTTGAGGACGAAGTTCGGGGCCAGATCATGGAAGTCCAACCCATAGTACAACATGAGACCATGAATGAAGTATCCTTTTATTCATATGAAGTCTCTCCATTCTTTTTCGTCAATGTTCTTATCCGGTGATTCTTAGGAAGATGCTAACGGAGCTTCTAGTTCATCATTCTTCGTTCTCTTTTATCCGATGAATTCAATTCAAGCTTTGCCAGTTATATCCTTTTCTCGATGCAAATACCTTCTCATGCCGGTGCACCTCATATTCAGTCATTTCTCGCTATTAATTGTTCCAGAGTGCTCAAGATATCCTGAAGATTCGTGTTTACACTCTGCTTTCATTCAAACTCTTTCGAGGATGTTATCTCTTTCAAGCCATTTAAATCAACCGGTGCAATCTCCTCTTCTAGTAATCATTCTAACGGTGTTTTCTCTTGAGCGGGCCCTAACCCACAGGTCTTTTCCCAGGATCTTACCTGACTCTTCTTATTTTCCTGGAGCTATCCTAAATTCTTGTCAAAGTTTGACGTAAGAATGAATTATCATCAGTCAAATGTCTTTCACCAAGATCTTTCAAATTATTTTTCATCATTGGCTCTACCTCTTCTATTATTCATTCTGGAGTGTCTATTCCCATCGTAATTCTCAGATTTTGAAGATAGAAGAAGATTTTCCCTCCAAATCATATCCGTTCTCTCAAAGATTCATGATTCTAGCTTTCTGCCATCCTCTCATAATTGTTTTGGTTGTGATAATTCTTTTCATCCTTCCCGAGCAATTCAGGAGGCTTTGCAGTTTGCTTCTCCGGAGCCCATCATCTCAAAATTTATTCATTCTCAGCTTTCAGCTCGCGTTCTCCTATCTTACCGGTGCATCATTCAAATATTCTCTATTAAGTTCGTGATCTATTCGTCCTCTTGTATCTAAACTCTCTCATATATCTTCGTTCATTTGCTAACTCTTACCAGTGATTCGCCCCTACTTCGTTCATTTTTAATTCTTACGGTGGTTCATTCAAGAGTTTTCTCTTCCTTGGTTAATATATCAATTTTATTCATTGTTTCAATTCTTCCGGTGGGCCGTCGAAGACCTTTCCAAGTTTGCGCAATATCTATTTTAATCCTTTTCTACGAGAATAAGTAATATGCCAAATCCGTTGATTGCCATCAATTTAATTGGTGAAGGATAAGCATAACATAATTCTTATTCTTGTTCATTCAAGTGATTAATTCTTTATTCTGGAGGACCTACAAATTCTCGGTTCGAGATGCTTTATCTTTTATTCTGGAGTTCCAAGTTTCCACTTTATCTCGTCGCGAAGCTCCATCTAAATCATTGCAAGGCTTCAACCTTATTCTTTTCATCCTTCATTTCATTTGTTCATTCTTTTCTTATCGGAGTTCTTCATGAAGGTTCTACATGATGGTTCTTCAAGGATTTAATTCCTTCGTGAAGTGTTCATCAACATTCTTTTCAGAGGAGCTCAAGCATTCTTCATCTTGCAACCTGGAGTGCAATTCTTTCTTCCGTATCATTGGAGGTCGTATTATGTCATTCTTGATAATTTGGGTTCATGTTTCATGATTCACATGTTGTTAGGAATGAGGTACTTTAAACCCATCACCTTCTTCCTTGGAGTTATATTGGGTTATATTTCACCTAAAACATTCCTTAAGGATTGTTGCTTTTATGGTGCTTATAAATGATCCAAGTTCTTCATCTATCCTCTCGGTGAAATAAGTTTCTCGTCTCCTTGTTGATATCAATCCAATCTTTTCCGTGAGTGGCAAGCTGTCACCTCATAATTTTTGGATTTTTTCCATAAGCCCATAACAAGCTTACTCTTTTCGTTGTTGTTTTTTTCCAACAACTCCATTCTAGCATATGTTGTAAGCGTACTCTCTCAAGATCTTGTTTTTTTTCCTCCGTTCATTCCATTCCTTTCTCTCATTTTTCCAAGAGGCATTGTGGTGTTGTCCTTTTCACCCATCATCTTGTTTTGTCAAAGATCATGTTTTTTCCTTTGCTTATCCATTCAACCGGAGTGTCGTGTTTTCATTCCAGTTCAATCATCTTATCAAGTTTTACCTCCATTCTCAACCGGAGTGATGTCTGAAATCTTTCTTACCCCTTGTGCCATTTTTTTGCAAATAGTTCCGGAGGCATTGTGTTATTGTTTTCATCAAGTATCATCCCATCTCCTCAAATTCATGTTCAATTCCTTCCATTTACAGTCGGAGTGTTGTCCACATTATATCATTCTTTTCCCTTCTCTATCTTGTTTTAACCGGAGTGTTGTGTTTATCATTCCTCTTCTAACCGGAGTCTCATCGAAATGCTTTCATTTTTCCAAGTTCATATGATTGCCTTCCATTTCCAACCGGAGTGTTGTCGTTATTGATCCCTATCGTTCCTTTTACATCTCGTTTCTACCGGAGTTCCTGCATATACTTCTTGTCCATTGCAACCCCATTCTTATGTTTTTCAACCTACAAGGGTCTAGTAAGGTTCCTTGTTCCTCTTCTCTAACGGAGGTTTCAACTTTGTTCATCTCCGTTCTATTCTTTATTTCAAGTTGTTCAACCTTTCAAGGTTCGTGGTTTCACTCGTTTGTCAAAGAAGCAACTTAGTTTTACCTCTTCTCTTTCCCTTTCGTTTTCCCTCCGGTGCCATTCTAGATCTCGGGATGAGATCCTCCCGTAGTGGTGGAGTGTTGTGACTCCCCGAGACCATTGTGCCAGGTGCCGTCCAGTTATTCGCTATTGTTGCCTTGTCATTTGCTTGTGTGTTGCATCTTGTCCTGTCATCATATGCATTGCATCATCATGTTTTCAAAACTTGCATTCGTCCGGGTTTCCCCAGTTTCGTCCGTTATCCGTTCTGAGCCCAAACACACTTGCACGCGCCCGCGGCACGTCCGAAATATTTTTTTCTAAGTGGATGGAAAATGTTCTCGGAATGGGATGAGAGTTGATGTGTGGTCTTATTATAGTGTAGATAGACCGCCTGTCAAGTTTCATCGCATTCGGAGTTCGTTTGGTGCCCCAACGGATAACTATAGCGACATTATAGTCGGTCAAAACGTCGGGCGTTTTCGGTCTCCAGAAACAGTTGCCGGGCTGCACTCCTCTCCTCTCATCTCAGCCCAACCTCTTTTCACAACCCACGTGCAGCCCACCTAAAACCCCCTCCGTTCCAAACCGTCAGATCGTGATCGGAGGCTCCGAAACGCTCCAAAAGCCCCCCAAACCCACCAAAACCCTAGCCCCTTCCTATTTAAGCAACCCCCCTTGCCATTTTGGGCATCCCTAGCCCCTAAACCTACCCTAACCCTCCTCCCACCTCTCAGCCGGCAGCCACCTACCCTCCTCCTCAATCTCAACGCCGGTCTAACCCGCCGCCGCCATCTGCGCTGGATGCAACCAACCGCAGCACGCCACCTTAGCGTTCGCCTCCCTCCACCTCCCGCAGAGCCCGGCGAAGCCCATGGCAGACCCGCCATGGGCCGATCTAGGCCCGAGGCCACCCGCCGCGAGCCCGCGCGCACGATCCACGCAGCACCCCGCAAACCTCCCGCCGGCGACCCCGATCCCCACCGCTAGACTCCCCCGGCGCCGTCTCGGAGGTTCCTCGTCACTCTGCCGCCGGTGAGCACCAACCCAGGTCACGCCGCCCACCTCCTCCTTCCCGACTGGATCTCTCCCATCTCACCCATCTATCTCACTCTAGGGCGCCCCGATGGAGATCCCCTCACCGCTGCCTCAGATCTCGCCGGGATGCTCTGGATCCGGCGCCTCCCCGCACCCACCGTGTCGGCCTCCCTCTTTGGAGATTGGACCCACCATGCCCGACTCGTTCCTCGCCGTCTGCTGCCCTTCCCACGTCTTCCTCTCGCCGGGAACCCACCTTGCGTGTCGCACGCCGGTCAGCTCTCCGGCGCCAACCATCCTCGTTCGTCAATGCCTGCCTCCCCGATCCAGGCGGGATCGGGAGGAGGACGTCCTCCACGTGGGCCTCTGCGGCCCAGGATCCACGGATTGCTCCGGCCGACCTGCTTTGCCAACGGGCCCAAGGCCCAGGGTGAGCAGCCCCCGGCCTTTTTTCCTTTTTGGGGTTTCCTACTCAGATTCGGCCCAGAGTCTATTTTTCTTAGACTCTGCGATTTTGTTTTTTTCAGGAGTCTGGCAATTTTACAGAATAGTCCCTCTAGTTCATGCATTTCATAACTCACCAAACGTGCATCGGATTAAAATAAGCTATATATGAAATATGCTTAGATTTCTTTCTAGTTTCATAATTTGCCACTTTCATCCATGTTTGAAATGCTTAAAATGATGTTTGATTAAATTTGCTCTTATAGCATGCTAAAATGATTTAATTCATAACTAAATAATCGTAGCTCGGTTTCTAATAAACTTCATATGTAATTGGGGTAGAAAAATGTCTAGTTTATCATGGTGGCATCACTTTGCATGTTTAACAACTCTAAAATATGGTTTAGGGCAGAACTGTACCAAATCTATAATATGCTCATGAGGAGTTTCCGGAATTGTTGTTCGTTGTTTCCGGCCTCATTTAAACTTGCCTAGATAGGTAGTTTTGTTGTGTTTCACCCCTTGCCATGTTAAGAACATTTAATATTGTTGGGTACATAATGAGATCGAATTAAATAACTTGTCGTGGTGTTTCGTCAATATGCAACTCGTTGCATATTGAGCTCCACTTAATTTATAGGGTTGCTTGTGCACTTTGCCATGCCATGCTTCTTTAAAGCAGACATGCATCATACTTGTTGTGCATCATGCCATGTTGTTGTAGTGGTTGTTGACTGTGTTGGGTGCTTCTTTCCGGTGTTGGTTCCGATAACGTCGCGTTTGTGAGGAACCGTTCGACTACATCCGTTTATCTTCTTCATGGACTCGTTCTTCTTCCTTGTGGGATTTCAGGCATGATGATCATACCCTCGAAATCACTTCTATCTTTGCTTGCTAGATGCTCGCTCTTTTGCTATGCCTATGCTGCGATACCTACCACTTGCTTATCATGCAAAACCCTTGAGGTTTGAACTTTGGGGTGCGAACGAAGATCTCTCCTCCCCCTAGCTCACGCTCTTGCCACGATCTCAAAGCTAAGCACGTTGAACTCACAGAACAAAGGACACATGGTTTATACTAGTCCGGGCCACCGATGTGGTGTAATACCCTATTCCAGTATAGTGTAGTGGGTTGCCTGTCCGTCTGAGGATGAACAAGTACAAGGGAAGAACAGACTCCTGAGGAGAGGTGTCCTCGAGCTTGATGAGCTGGTGAGATGGCCTTGGTGGAGTGGATCCAATCCAAGATGAGCCGATCCTCGACTACGTGGTGGCTAGTCCTATTTATAGAGGCCATGGTCCTCTTCCCAAATGTAGGTGGGAAGGGATCCAACAACAGCCAAATTTGCAGGGGGACAACTAGTACAAGTTATCCTGACAAAAGGTGGTCTTTGCCTACCAAAGGTTCTGGTGGTGACGTCGTCCTAGGCTCCATAGTGAAATTCGTCCTGCTTGTCTTGGTCTTGTTGTACAGATATGGAAACCTTTGCCTGATGCCTCGGGACTCCTTTCCTGCGCTTGCCTCTTTAGCACCAAAGAGTGAACGAGTACACTGCGCGTGCTGGCGCCCATGATGAGGACATGGCTACCACAGTTACACCCATATCCCCTGCTGTTTTACCTCTTGGAACAGTTGCTAGAGCTCAGATACGCCAATTAAGTTAAACAGTTTCTTGGTAATATTTCTAGTGTTCATGAGAATATGATGCTGCCTAACTTAGATACATTTGTGTTGCTTGCGAAGGGCCTAGCACGGACAAGAAGGATGAATATTGGAGCATGGTCAAGCATGGAGATGAAGTTGCATGCGAAGAGAACAAGAACGAAGGTTCAAGTGGAGATTTCCAGACTTTGAAGCCACCATGATGACATACAAGAAAATGGACGAAATATACAAGATGGCCTTTCATAAATTTCGTCCATAGCTTATTATTGGTGTTGCGCCACCTTATTTTGGGCCAGGCCCATGTAATCTATTTTTAGAGTCCATATTGTAGGGGAAACAACTTAGGAGGTGTTTTCGTCCCACCTTATCAAGGATGGACAAAATCCCCTCTCTTTTCCCTATAAATATAGACATTAAGGCATCATTTAGACTTGGGTTTTAATTAGTTAAAAGTTAGCCACTGTTGCAAGTTCGTTTACTTCGTTTGTGTCCAACGACAAGACCAAGTCCGCTTTTGGAACCCCACTTTTATCAACACTTTATATATATTCGCAATACTTAGATTGCTTTATTATATTCTTGCTTGTTCTTCGATTGCTTGTAGGAATAGACCTTCGTGGTTAGGTTGATCGTGCTTCAGCGTGGTTAATAACCTCTCGGAGTTGGTTTAGCGATTGCTAAGGCGCAACGTTGTGCACGTTTGTAGTCAGATCATCAATGTCGTCTCCACCAAATCTATAGTTATCATCTTATCGAAAGATCGGGACCCTCGCCTCTATCAAGTGGTATCAGTTTTCAGGTTGCTTGATGAGATTTTACAGTTTTTTATAGTTTAGATCACATCTGTCATTCATACCTACAGTTCACGAAAAGCCAAAAAAATATTAAATTAGTTCAACCGTGTCCCAGACAGTCTGAGCCCTTTCACTATTATCTCACTTAGTTTTTGCATTGTTGAACTTTCGGAATCGTGTGTCGAGTTGTTAGGTTTAGTGTCTAGATTGTTATAGTGTTGAGTTCTAGTCACATTTTGTTCACATTGCTTTCACCAACACCATCATCTTGTTCATTACCATCTTCCGTTGTCATATTTTTTTCGGCTGCTGCCGCCATCCATCCGCTGCTGTAGTTCGACGCTGTCTTGAAACATATTTCATCTTGTGGAAGAAAGAAGTTGAGAACAGATCAAAAAAAAACTGAAGCCGGCATTCTGATCGGCCATACAGAATATTAGAGATCAACCAAAATGCCTGAAGGAAAGAAGGAAACGTGTTTTGTGCCTTGGAACTTGCTCCTCGCGTTAGTGACAAAAAAGGCAAGAGAGAATATGGACTAGCTCGTTTGTACTAGTTGGCCTGAACGGTGGAGATAGCAAGTAAAAAAAATCACAAGATACTTGTTTCCCACGAAGGAGTACTAGTTGGTTTCTGGAAAGAGCATTAAAAAAGGAGACCGTGTTTAGAAAGGAATACCATGCTGATTGCTTGGACGTTTTGAGGAAAGAGAAGTTAAAAAAAAGGTGCTATTATTAGCTGCCACGTTGTGCCTTGTTATTTTATTTCGTGGTAAATGAGAGAAGAAAGAAAGAAGGAGGGCAACAAAATTCCGTGGCACAAGTTTCAAGGAAAGCAATTTGTCCATTTGTGCCTTTTTGGAAAGGTTGGATTTGGCGAACGTGAGAGAGGAAAGAAAAGGCAACAAGAGAGAGAGATCCTGGACGTTGCCAAAAGAGATAAGGAAAATGGAGCAAATTTTCGGTTGGTGCAGCCACAAACTAGGCAAGTTGGATCTGCTATTAATGAGGAATCTGTTTTTGAGGAAACTCTGAACCGTTCACAAGGAAAGAAGTAAAAAAAAAAGCCAAGCGCAATCTGTTTATGGCCTACGTAACTTGGTACACGTCCTTGATTTCTGGAGATAAAAAGGCAAGTCTGGTCAGCCAAAAAAAACAAAAAAGAGAGAGCAGATTCCTTACGGGAGAAGTGGAAAATCGCACCAAAGAAGAAAAAAGGAAGGTGCCCATCGGTTGCCTTGTTTGAAAAGGCAGATCCAAATCTTTATTGTTGGTTCGCTGCCTCGTTGCATTAAAAAAACGTGGGATGTACTAGTAGTACTTCGGTTTTGTTGCCTTGGATCATTCCGTTGGAGAAATTAAAGGAAAGAATTATTAGGCCGGTTGCCAAAATAAAAAAGCAGAGAAAAGGAGAGATAGAAGGAAAGAGAAAACAGAAAAATGAACAGTTCAGTTAAGGAAGTAATCCCACGTGTGTTGTTTGTTTCTGGAAGGAGATAAATTTTCTTTTTAAATCTACACGTAATTCAGGGAGAGTTGCTTGTTGCCACGTTTGGAACTTAAAAAAAAGTTGGCTGGGTGCACACGTGAGGGAGAGCCATTGAGCCAAGCAAAAAAAAGGGCGCGGTGTGCTATTTGGAGAAATATTAGTTTGCCACGTTGGACTCTGGAGAGAAAATATAAGAAGAGAATATATTTGGCCCGGAATAAAGTAATGATTTAGTTGGTTTGAGAAGGTAAAAGAATACGTGCTAGTCATTTTATTTGGGGAGAACAACTAGGATCTTTGGGATTGCCTTTGTGAATTTATCGGTGTCTTAGGCTCGCGTCTCTAGTACGGTCTAGCCTAGCACCAGCACTCGACCATTTTGAACGAATTTCCAGCTTGCATTAATTAACGTGGTTGTAGCATTTTTCTCACATATATAAAGTCAACCCAGTTCGACATATTTCCACATCATGCATACATACGTTCACCTGGCAATCGCTTTACCCAACTCTTGGACTTATTTGACACCGCTGGTTGCCGGTCACCACTTGCTGCATGGTAAGAACTTGTAAGACTTTGATTTGCTATACTGTGAGTGTTTTACCATCACTTTCCAGTAGTTCATAGGAACATTATTTTTCGATTTTGTTTCCTTTTTCTACTAATCATGATAGGATCTAGAGTCAATTCATGGGGTTTGTCGATCGTGGGAGACGTGCCATCACCTATGCAAATATCTCAACCGTCACGAGAGGTACACAAACATCCAAATGCACATGATCAGGTTAATGTTTCTATACCACCATTTAATGGCCGTTTTAGACCTGCTTTATATATTGAATGAGAGTTTGACATAAATAATATATTTGCTTCCAATAATTTTGATGAACGTCAAAATGTTAAGGTTGCGGTTGGTTCTTTCACTGGTTATGCTGTAGTTTGGTGGAGTGAATATTGTCGGTTACACCCTGATTATATACCTATTACTTGGGATGATTTGAAACTTGCCATGCGACATACATTCATCCCCGATTATTATACTCGTGACATGATTAAAAAGTTGCAACATTTAAAACAAGGTAGTGACACTATAATGAAATATTATGATGATTTACAAACTACCTTGTTGCATTCCTCTTTAGAAGAAACTGAAGATAATTTTATGGATAGATTTTGGGGAGGATTAAACCGTGACATTCGGGAGATACTAATTCATGAACAGTGTTATCCTATGGACCGTTTGTTTCGTCTTGCTTGCAAAGCTGAACAGGAGATAACAAGACGTGTTGCCCAGAAGACAAACAAGCGGAAGGTGCAAATCCCAAAAGTTGCGACGGCTGTTCCCTCCACCACTGCGCCTACTATGACAACAACATCCATTGTTGTGAGCAATATCACCTCCACCACGTGACATGTCGCCACATAGAGTGCCTACATCATCTGAGTTAACCATGATAGGTAATAACAAAGGTATTAATCTTCCACCTCCACATGAGTATGATGAATGCCTTGTTAATATAAATGCACCATGCGATGAGCTACCTACTACTTTGATCACACCAGCTATTTTAGTAGACTCTGCTGATGATTTGACTTTGCCATGTAATCAAACAATTTTGAGTGAACCCATTGAATTAACTATTGATGTAAAAGAACCATCTGAATCAGGGAATAACTCAAATTGGGATCAAATACGTTTGAAAATAATTGTGCCAATGTTTAATCATTTTGATATGACCTCTAATCTTGGTGATGGTTCATCAATGTTGGGATGGTTTAATGATAAGCATTGTCAATCTTTTGATATGAATAAGAGCTTCACTTATATGTGCAAACTGAGTTGCAATATTTTCATGCCTTTTACTTCTTGTGATAATATATTGGCTTTATATTTCACGACTTTTGAAGGGTGCTCTTGTATAACCATCTCACATGTACCCCAGCTGCGATCAGTAAAAATGGATGACATATACATATTCAACGTGTACACCTTGTCTCTTTTGTTAGCCACATTTTAGATTATGCAACGCCGAGGACGGCTTTGTTTTGAAGAAGGGGAGGATGATGAGGACATGGCTACCACAGTTACACCCATATCCCTTGCTGTTTTACCTGTTGGAACAGTTGCTAGAGCTCAGATACGGCAATTAAATTATCAGGTACTTTCGTTTCTTGGTAATGTTTCTAGTGTTCATGAGAATATGATGCTGCCTAACTTAGATACATTTGTGTTGCTTCCAATTGAAGGGCCTAGCACGGACAAGAAGGATGAATATTGGAGCATGGTCAAGCATGGAGATGAAGGTGCATGCAAAGAGAACAAGAACGGAGGTTCAAGTGGAGATTTCCGTACTTTGAAGCCCCCATGATAACATACACGAAGATGGACGAAATATGCAAGCTGGCCTTTCATAAATTTCGTCCATAGCTTATTATTGGTGTTGCGCCACCTTATTTTGGGCCAGGCCCATGTAATCTATTTTTAGAGTCCATATTGTAAGGAAAACAACTTAGGAGGTGTTTTAGTCCCACCTTGCCAAGGGTGGACAAAACCCCTTCTCTTTTCCCTATAAATATAGCCCTTAAGGCATCGTTTAGACTTGGATTTTAATTAGTTAAAAGTTAGCCACTGTTGTAACTTCGAGTACTTCGTTTGTGTCCAACGACGAGACCAAGACCGCTTTTGGAACCCCACTTTTATCAATGCCTTATATATATTTGCAATATTTAGATTGCTTTATCATATTCTTGCTTGTTCTTCGATTGCTTGCAGGTATAGACCTTCGTGGTCAGGTTGATCGTGCTTCGGCGTGGTCAATAATCTCTCGGAGTTAGTTTAGCAATTACTAAGGCGCAACGTCGTGCATGTTTGTAGTCAGATAGTCAAAGTCATCTCCACCAAATCTATAGTTATCATCTCATCGAAAGATCGGGACCCTCGCCTCTATCAGCCCGCCTGGCCTTGGTCGTCATGGCTTGTGTCACAGGGACCTCGCGAGGTGCCCCTCGCCTTGATCTCTCCGCCCCTCGCGAGCTAGCCTGGTGAGGCCATCCCCGAGGAGGTCTTGCGTCATCTGCCTCGCGAGGCTTGGCCCCTCACGAGGGTCCTGAGTGTTCGCTAATGAAGATGTGCCGTATAGGGCCGCTGGTAGAGCCACGTCGTGGGCCGCAGGCAGGCAAGTCTGGGGACCCCTGTTCCCATGATGTCGACAATGTCCAAGTCACCAAGACCCTCATCGATGGCGGCGTAGGGCTGAATGTCTTGTCCGTCGAGACGTTCGATAGTCTCCAAGTGCCATATGATCAGGTAGAGCCTAACAAGCCTTTCTCAGGAGTGACCGAAGGCTCCACCACCCCGATAGGGCTGGTCCGCATCCCTGTCACCTTCGGCCAGGGTAACTACTACCGCACCTAGCTCATCGACTTTGACGTTGCCCACATCCGTCTGCCGTACAACGCCATCCTTGGGTATCCAGCATCGGCCAAGTTCATGGCAGTGACCCACCATGGCTACAACGTCCTCAAGATGCTAGGGAGCGGCGGAGTCATCATGGTCCCCTGGGAAGAAAGAGATGTGGTGTGCTCCCTTGAGCGCGCCTTCTAAGCCGCTGATTGAAGACCCCGACAACGAAGGCACCCCGTACCCTCCTGAGGCCATCCCCAAGAAGATGAAGAAGCAGCTAGTCCTCCTAGGGCCACAGGAGAGCGGCGTATCCAGTGGCACCACCTCAGGATCCGCGCCGGCAGCTGGGGCGCCTCCCTCCCTCGCATAGGAAGGCCCGCCCGGCGCCCTCCTTGGGCAAGGATTGGGGGCTCTCTTATGGAGGGCCTCGAACCTAGCCAACCTCACGAGGGAGGCGCTCGGGCACCATGTGGAGGCGTGCTTCGCCACACGTTTCCCTCAGGAGGGCGCTGGGCGAGGTGTGCCCGGTGCCGAGGAGTTCATCGTCAAGGCGACCCAGGAGCTTCAAGAGGCAAGGGCCATAAGTGGCAACTGCCGCTCACCACCCAGCGTAGCTCCCCATCCCGCGCGAGGACGGTGGGCTGCACGTCTGCATCGACATTCCAGGGCTCAACAGGGCCGCATCTCAGGAGTGCTTCTGGCCTTCGCGCGTTGGTCGGTGCGAGGGTCCACCTCACAGTTACGTTCGCATGCCATTTGGCTTGCCGAACGCGACTGTCACCTGCCAGCGCCATCTACGGAGCGTCCTGGCGGCTTAGGAGGCCAGGCGCCACGCCGTCCTGGAAGAGATCGCGACTGTCCTCCAGGAGCCACCCAAGGCCCCGGAGCCTCCTAAGGCTTAGGGCCCCGGCGGCTCATGAGGAACGACTCTTCGGCATGCATCATATGTTACTCCAATATTACCCAAGCGGCATTATCACGTGACTCTTGCTAGTTCATTCAGTTGGGGGCACCCCTCGGGCTGCATTATCCCCAAGTCACACGGGTCTGTCCCTGCGACGTGTATCCTTTTGCATCTTTAGCTTACCCTGCTGGGGCACCCCTCGGGCTGCATCTTCCCCAGGTCGCTTAGGTCCGTCCCAGTTGCATGTATCGTTCTTGCATCAATCTGAGCTAAGCTGCCCTTTCGCTTGAGTCATTCTATGGTTATCACCAACTTATCTGGTACTTCGATACCCCACCCGTGATCGCCCTTTTTGCCACATGAGCCACTTGCCGATCGCCCTTGTTGCCACATGAGGCATGGCGTCTGTGCTTGGGTCCATCCCTGCAGCATCGATAAACCCAATGACTGAGCTTTGTCTAGCGGGCCGGCCCCGTTCACGTTACCTCCTAGGGTCGTTGGTGTCTGGCCATCTCATGTGACCGCCTCAGGAAATTCGTCTGGTGCAGGTTGCTTAACCATCTTGCAAGACCGCTGAAGCTATCAAGCACCAAGACCAGGCGCAACCTGCCTTGAGGTAGGGCCTCATGAGTCCCGCGCTGGCTCACGAGTGCCCAGACACACCTCGTCTAGCCCTGCCGTGCAAGCCATGTGTCAGGGCGGGGCTGCACTTGCCTCGTGGGCTCCACTCAGAGGGAACCGTCACCCACGCACCAGTGCTCCGCGCTGGCAGTCGACACGGTCGAGGAGCGGCTATGCCCGTGCATGTGCAGAAGCGCTACACTTCGCGCTGGTGATAAACAACTGAGGGCGGCCTGTAACACCCCGGATGTAACTTACCTTAATTCTACTCCAACTCTTGCCATTTTCGGCTCTAAGTTATGATATTCCCTCGTGGTTGGGTCTTGTCTTCGTTTTGCATTTTGTTCATGTTATGCATATCATATCATGTCATCATGTGCATCGCATTCGCATACGTGTTCATCTCATGCATCCGAGCATTTTCCCCGTTGTCCGTTTTGCATTCCGGCACTCCTACGTCCCCCGGCGTCCCCTTTTTTCTATTTTCATGTGCGGGTGTTAAACATTCTCGGATTGGACCGAGTTTTGCCAAGAGGCCTTAGTACGCCAACGGTAGACCGCCTGTCAAGTTTTGTGCCATTTGGAGTCCGTTTGATACTCCAACGGTTAACTGGGGAACCGTAAAGGCCTCGTGTGTGTTGCAGCCCAACACCCCTCCAAAGTGGCCCAAAACCCATCCAAACCCCCTCCATCCTCTCGGCCATTCGATCACGATCGTGTGTCCGAAAACCGCACCTCTTTTGGACTCTCCTAGCTCCCACTACCTATAAATATGTCCTCCCCGTCCAATTTTCGGGTCCAAAACCCAAGCCCCGCTTCTCCCTCCGTGCCGGACACGTCCGCGTCCACCGGACGCGTCCGCCCACCGTCGCCCAGCCAATCGCGTGCTGCCACGTGCCCCCGCGCCGCCGGCCCGGCCGGGCCCGAGGCCGGCCCCCGTGGCCCGCCTCTCCGCCGCTGCCGTCCCGCGCCTTCGCCGGCCGCCACCTTCGCCGCCGACTAAAGCCGGCCGCCGCGCTCCGTCGTCCCCGCTCGTCGGCGCGCGCCTCCCCGCGCCCTTCGCCGCCCTCCGTCGTCCCCGGCGATCGCGCCCCTGTCTGCTAGCTCTGGATCCGACGACCCCCCTTCTCCGGCTGCCTACCGCACCAACTTCGGCGACTGCTCCGGCTGCATCGGCTTCCGCGTGCTCAGATCTGGATTCAGCAAACCCTAGGTTGACTTCGGAACATCTCTAAGTCTTCTTTTTCTACATTCTGAAGCACTTTTCATCATGCCGTAACTCCGCATTCGTAGCTCCGTTTCGGGCTTGCCATATATCAAAATTTTCGTTAGGATGCCCTCTTCATTTTTTTTCCATTGCAACATGCTTGTTTGAGTCCATCTTGATGCCCTAATGACTGATGCAAGAGTGCTTCATAATGTTAGTTCCTGTTACTTAGCAGATCTTGAGCATTTGTCATTTTTGCCATGATTATTGTGTGCTGCATATGAGTATGAGCTCTACATGTGTTTTGGGCTACACCATGCCATCTTTACAGGGGTGTATGCCATGTATTTTTGTGATCAATGTGGTGAGTAGCACAAGAATGCAAAATAGCTATCGTGATGTTGTTGATTTCAGGGACTTGGAATCTCACTAAGTCTTTTCCCTGCTTTTATTTTTATGCCATGTATTCATGTTGCTACAGAGAGATCCATGCTTCTTTTGAGTATGTTAAGTAAGGATGATTTGGGAATATGGTTATGCTCTATCCATCCATGTCCTTGTTTGCATTTATGGAGTACCCTAGCATGATTCAATCTTGCTCTATGTTTGCTATAAAATGTTCCTGGCAGATTGTTTACATGTTAATCAATTTTGCCAAGGTTGTTGTAGTTGATCCATGCATGCTATGAGTTTGTTCTTGCCATGGTTAGCTTCTTTAACATGTCTTCTTGCTGGTAGTATGCTTTTATTGTCATGCAATTCCTTGTGTTGAGTACATCGAGCTCGCAAACGTGCCTTCGTAACTCTGTTTTTGCCATGTCCAGTTTTCTGCTAAGTCTAAATCTGTTAACGAAACTTGCTATGTTTACATGGGTGCCACCATATCTTGTGATCCTTTTTGGCTTATGATCAGTAAGGGACTTTTGTTATATGCTTTGAGTATATTCATGCCATGCCTTGCTTTTCTATGTCCTGTTCCTGTAGCATGTTGATATCTTGCTCTAAACATTGCTTCCTGGTGTTAATTCTTGACATGTTATTTTCACTAAGTCTGTGATGCTGATATATTTTGCCGTTTTGCCATGCTTGTTTGAGCCTGCTATTTTGTGATTTAGCCGTAGCTCAGTGTTCATCTTTTGTCAAGCATCTTGAGTAGATATTGCCATGTGCTTTGTTGCTATGTTAGAGTATAGTAGTTTAGCTTCTTGTTGCATTTTATATGGCAAAGTGTTGTTAATCACAGAATTGTGCCATTCTTGTTTCGCTTGCCATTTGCAAACCGTGCATCCGATTCCGGTGATCTTTATATCGATTTCGACCGAAATCAACTCATCTTTCCAGAGGCGCACTTGGTTTGCGAAGTTGAGGCCTGGTTCAATCTTTTCCTTCCGGAGCACGCATATGCCTGGTTCCGGTGATCTTTATATCGATTTCGACCGAAATCAACTCATCCAATTCCTTATGCCTGGTGTTTTGTTCCACTCTTGCCGCCCTAGTTTTCCGTCATACCAATGTAATGTTCCTTGATTTTGTGTTCCTTACGCAGTTGGGTTATAATGGGAACCCTTTGACAATTCGCTTTGAATAAAACTCCTCCCGCAAGGCCCAACATTGGTTTCACCATTTTCCACCTAAGCCTTTTTCGCTTGGGTTCCGCAGACTCAAGGGTCATCTTTACTTTAAACCCCCGGGCCAGTGCTCCTCTGAGTGTTTGAACAACCTGTCAGCAGCTGGTGGCCACCAGGGGCAACTCTGGGTTGGCCTACCAGAATCTTGGACAATCCGGTGTGCCCTGAGAACGAGATATGTGCAGCTCCTACCAGGATTTGTCGGCACATTCGTGTGGCTTTGCTGGTCTTGTTTTACCATTGTCGAAATGTCTTGTAACCGGGATTCCGAGTCTGATCGGGTCGTCATGGGAGAAGGAATATCTTCCGTTGACCGTGAGAGCTTGTGATGGGCTAAGTTGGGACACCCCTGCAGGGCTTTGAACTTTCGAAAGTCGTGCCCGCGGTTATGGGCAGATGGGAATTTGTTAATATCCAGTTGTAGAAAACCTGACACTTAACTTAATTAAAATGAATCAACAGCGTGTGTAGCCGTGATGGTCTCTTTTCGGTGGAGTCCGGGAAGAGAACACGGTCTCGTGTTATGCTTGAACATAAGTAGTTTCAGAATCACTTCTTGATCTTTATAGCTTCTCGACCGTGCTTTGCTTCTCTCCTCGCTCTCCTTTGCGTAAGTTAGCCACCACATATGCTAGTGCTTGCTGCAGCTCTACCTCACTACCTTTTCCTACCCATAAGCTTAAATAGTCTTGATCGCGAGGGTGTGAGATTGCTGAGTCCCCGTGACTCACAGATTACTTCCAAAACCATATGCAGGTGCCGATGATGCCATTCCAGGGGATGCGACCGAACATGTAACATCCCAAATTTTCAATTTGGAATGTTATACATTAGATCATCATGCATAGCATATTTTATTTTGCATTTTGGTTGATCCTAGAAATTCTACGCAACTCAGTGACCCACTGAGAGAGTTGGGGATTTCATTATTTTCATATTTGAGTTTTCTCAAATTTTGAGAATAGGATCATTTGATTTTATTTATTTTATCATCAGTTATTTCTATTACAAAAATATGAGAGAGGGAATAAAATGACTTTCCCAAAATAAAGAAATATTGAGGATTTAATAATAAAATCAAATAAGATTTTATTTCATAGTTTTTCGGTGTTTTATTTGAATTTAGGAAAAATGTGCATTTTTCAAAATTGCATTTAGGGCCCAAATAAATGTTCACCTTGTGCGGTTTGATTTTAGAACCCCGTGAAAATTTATTTCAGAGTTTTTGGAGTCCGTTTAGTATTTCTTTTTATTTTCCTTCCGAGCGGAATAAAAAAACGAACCGACTTCGGGCCGTACCCGAGCGGGACACCGCCCGGGGGCAGCCTTTAAATAGCGCCGCCCCGAGCCGCCCCAGCCCATCAGCCCCGCCTCGATCCGCGCACGCCGCCGGAGCCGCCACCGCCACCGTCGACGATCCCACCGCCCGAGGTTCGTCGCGCCTCGTTTTCCGTGCCGAAAAAAAGAGATTTTTTTTCGGTGTTCGTCATTTTTCTTTTTCTCGCATTAAATCCGCGATTTTTCTGATCGCGATTCGTGATCCGATTTTCGTTTTAGTTTAACTTTTCGCTTGTTTATTGGAATTAGGCGATTCAAGCGCCTAGAGTTTCGTCTCGAAACCCTCTATCCATTTAACCAACTTAAACAAGTTTTTGTTACTGTAAAATTTTCCCTAGATCCAGTTTACTAGAACGAAGTTGTTTTCTTTCGCCGTTTGTCTTTCGTTGCTTCGTTCGATTTGATTCTTTTTGCCAACCGGAGTTCCTAAGTTGAACCTTCTGGTTAGATCTCTTATTTGAGTTTTACCTGTGCATTAGATGAGTTCTTATTGTATGCTTGTTTGTTTGTCTGCGATAGAGTACCCGGAGTGTGCCGCCTGTTACTTCGAATCATTAGGTTTCACAGATCATCAGCAAGGCAAGTAACACTTTGATCATACTTTTTCTACTACCCAGTTTTATTGCATTAGATCAATCCTCACACATTGCATGATTAGGATCTAATTAAATTGTGGGATGGGAAGTAGATGAGGTAGTACCTATTACCTGTTTATTATCAAACCTTTGGGAGTTACTTCTATGTTTGCTTATTATGCCATGCTATGCTAGTAGACGTGGATTGGGTGAGTGAAATCCATGACAGATGTGAGATTGTTAATTAATGGTTTATCTAAGGTGGCAACTTAAACGCACATCTGGGTGGATTGAGGCACCTGGGTATTCCAGGACTTGCTTGTTTTCTTTTGGACCGCCACCCAGGCTCAAAGGGATCATGAGACTATTCATACTAGAAACTTCCGTGTGCAGCCACAAGCTATTATGGGCTCTAGCATAGTTGATTAAGTCGTGCGAACTCTTACTGTGGTAGACTAGCAGATGTAGGGGATGTAGGTGGTACGGTCTACCCATCGTAAGGTGCTAGCGCTTCTGAAAGACTATGTCTCGGTCATCCGTCTTCTCAAACACCATGTACTGCGAGAAACCAAACGGAGGCGATCGAGTCTTGTGGGGAAAAGTGCGCAAACCTCTGCAGAGTGTAATAAACTAATCATGGTTAGCCGTGTCCCCGGTTATGGACATCTGGAGTATCTAGTACTTGGATTTTCATGTGCATCTCAACATGTTACTCTAAATTAATTTTGTTGGGTTATGTTTAATGATGATGCTTAATTGGGATTGAGAATGCTGTCAACCATTCTAAATGTTTAACAACTACCATAATAGTAATTAAATTTTATTCCTTTGAAGTAGGGAAAAATTGGCTTTACGCAAAACTGTAACCATAGAGCTTTCCACCAGCCAAATATGCATATAGTATAGCTGTTTCATTCCATTACTCTCTATGTGTTACCTTGCCAGCATATTCCATGTGCTGACCCATTTTTGGGATGCAACGTTAATGTTGAAGACTTTTCAGACGACGATTAAGGAGTTTAGGTCGTGGTTCTATACTTAGTGATGCCGTTGGAGTTGATGGACTCACTTATCTTCCAAGCCTTCCGCTGTTATCGTTATTAGATGACCTTAAGCCATATTTATTGTAATAAGTTCTCTTTTGAGACACTCGATGTAATAAGTGTGTGATTGCTACTCTGCTATAAATCCTCCGAGTACTGTGTGGTGTCAGCATTACTGATCCAGGGATGACACCGGAGCACAGAGATCAGACTGTTTGAGGTCTGGTCGCTACAGAGATGGTATCAAAGCCAAGTTGACTGTAGGACACGACCACTAAGCTAAAGACCTACATCACTATTCACTCTCTTCTCTTCTGACGTCTCATCTTTTTTACTCTTTAGGATGGCGGATGCAAGGAACAAGTTCACACAACCGGATGAAGATACACCCTTTGGACGCCACTTGAAGGAAGTCACTAGATACCTGAATATAGGAGTACCAAGCTTCACGGGAACCTACAATGCCACTTTACCTGAAGAAGAGCGCTGGATGATTCAAGTTCAAGTTCCAGGAAGGACGTTCATGCCAGTCACTGAGCCCATAGAATTTTCTTTAGATGCACCAACTTGGAGTCTAGGAAAGAGCATGGCAGCTCACATCGCCATGGGACGCATTGAAGTCTACCGCAAGGATCTCAAGGATACTATCTACCAGATTCGTGGGCGCCGAGATGAACACTGGGAGATGATCAGCACCAGGAAGGATAGATCAATCGCAACTTTTATCCAAGAGCTAAACCAGCACATTCGATGACAGGAGAACCAGATGTGCGCTGACATGATAGACCTGAAGAAGGCAAAGACTAGAATCAAGGAACTGGAGGAAGAACTCAAGGCTACACGTGAAGATTATGAAGAGGAAATTGAAGTATTGGTGGAGAAGAATGACAACCTGATCAAGAAGATTGGAATATTTATGGGAGACCCTACGCCAATAGATGAAGACGAAGAACCTCAGGAGATTAGCCCGGAAGACTACATCATCATCGACGGCACCGACTCGAAAGCAGATAGTAGCGATGATGACTATGTTGATGAAGCTAGAGCAGATATCATGGAGTCAACGACCGTAGAATATTTCTAGTAGACCACCTCATCAGTAGTAGTAGTCCACCATGTAAATATAGTAGTCCGAGCACTTTTGCGATAGTTAGATCGATTGTATGCCTTTGTTTGATTGAATGAAGTGAATTGTTTGCTTTTGCCTCATGTGCATATGGGTAGTGTTTTCTCTTTAGACCCCCTCTATTCTTATATCTCATCTTTTCTAAACCCTCAGATGCCCACCTGTTGACCACTTAGCCCTTAGGTCACCCATGTTAGTAACCTCGCCCGGAGCAAAATATGTGGCTAGTCTATGGTGTGATCGGTTACCATTAAGGATTGGTAACTATGTTTTTCCCTCAGACCTAATAGTATTGGAATCTCAAGGATTGGATGTGATATTAGGTATGGATTGGTTATCAAAGTATGAAGGGAATATAGAATATGCTAGTAAGTCAATTTTGCTTACCACCTAGAAGGGAGAAGGATCAAGTATGTATCCCGGCATGTGCCAAAGAGGACTCAAGTAAATTTCTTAATAGGAGTTGTGCAGGAGGAAGTACCAGTGGTAAGGGATTTCCCTGATGTATTTCCAGAAGAGTTTCCAGGCATGCCGCCGGATAGAGATATTGAGTTTTTGATTGAGCTATTGTCAGGCACAGGGCCAATATCAAAGAGACCATATAGGATGCCAGCAAAGGATTTGGTGGAAATGAAGAAGCAGATTAAGGAGTTACTGGATAAGGGATATATTCACCCAAGTTCTTCTCCTTGGGGATCGCTAGTACTTCTAGTGGAGAAGAAGGATGGATCGTTAAGGATGGTTATTGATTATCGTGGATTGAATGAAGTACCGATCAAGAACAAGTACCCGCTACCAATGATCAACGATCTGTTTGATCGATTGCAAGGAGCTAATCAGGATACCACCAGTTGAAGATTCGAGAACAGGATATTCCGAAGACAGCTTTTACCACCAGGTATGGGCTGTATGAGTATACCGTTATGTCATTTGGTCTGACTAACGCACCTGCCTATTTTATGAACATGATGAACAAAGTGTTTATGGAGTTTTTGGATAAGTTCGTCGTAGTGTTCATTGATGATATCCTGGTTTATTCGAAGAATGAAGAGGAACATAAGGAGCATTTGCGTTTGGTACTTGGAAAGCTCAGAGAACATCAATTATATGCCAAGTTCAGCAAATGTGAGTTTTGGTTGAAGGAAGTAGGATTCCTCGGACATGTTATATCTAGAGAAGGTACAACAGTAGATCCCACTAAAGTTGATACCGTGACCAAGTGGGAAGCCCCAACAATAGTTGGAGAGATCCGGAGTTTTCTTGGACTCGTAGGATACTACCGGAGATTTATTGAGAATTTCTCAAAGATTGCAAAGCCTATGACTGAGTTGTTGAAGAAAGATACCAAGTTCATATGGACAGAGGAATGTGAGGCTAGTTTCCAAGAGTTGAAGAAATGTTTGGTTACCTCACCAGTGTTGATTTTGCCAGACCAGACCAAGGATTATGAGGTGTATTGTGATGCTTCACTTCGAGGACTTGGAGCAGTGCTTATGCAGGAAGGGAGAGTTGTTTCATATGCCTCAAGACAACTGAAGCCTCATGAGTTGAATTATGCTACGCATGATTTGGAGTTAGCAGCCGTAGTGCATGCATTGAAGACATGGAGACATTTTCTCATTGGAAATCATTGTGAGGTGTACCCGGATCATAAGAGTTTGAAGTACATTTTCACATAGAAGGAGTTGAATCTCAGACAAAGGAGATGGTTGGAGCTTATCAAGGATTATGATATGAAATTGCATTATCATCCTGGAAAGGCTAATGTAGTAGCTGACGCATTAAGCCGTAAGAGCCATGTCAATACGTTAATGACAGGAGGAATACCAAGGAAGTTAGCCGAAAATCTTCGTGAACTATGTTTAGAAATAGTTTCGAGAGGCTATGTAGCAGCATTGGAGATTCAGTCAACCTTGATGGATAAAATCAGGGAAGCTCAGAAAGCTGACAAAGAGATTGCCGCTATAAAGGAGAAACTGAGCAAAGGAAAAGCTAAAGGATTTCGTGAGGATGAGCACAACACCTTATGGTTTGAAGACCGCGTTTATGTGCCCAATGACCCGGAGATCAGGAAGTTGATTTTGCAAGAGGCACATGACTCGCCGTATTCAATTCACCCAGGAAATACCAAGATGTATCTGGATTTGAGGGATATTTTCTGGTGGACCGGAATGAAGAAGGATATAGCGGAGTATGTAGCAGTTTGTGATGTATGTCAGAGAGTAAAGGCAGAGCATCAGAAGCCAGCAGGATTGTTACAACCATTGCCTATACCCAAATGGAAGTGGGATAAGCTAGGCATGGATTTTATCACGGGATTGCCCCGGACTCGTTCAGGCTATGACTCGATTTGGGTTGTAGTTGATCGATTGATGAAAGTAGCTCATTTCATCCCAGTAAAGACCACTTACACCAGTGCTAAGTTGGCAAAGATATACATGACCAGGATCGTATGTCTGCATGGAGTTCCAAGGAGTATCGTATCAGATAGAGGAACCCAGTTTACCTCAAAGTTCTGGAAGCAGTTGCATGAAACTTTGGGTACCAGGCTAGAATTCAGTACAACTTTTCATCCATAGACAGATGGACAGACCGAGAGAGTCAATCAGATTTTGGAGGATATGCTGAGAGCTTGTGCGCTAGATTATGGATCTAGTTGGGACGATAATTTGCCATATGCAGAGTTCTCTTACAACAACAGTTATCAAACCAGTTTAAAGATGGCCCCTTTCGAAGCTTTGTATGGAAGGAGGTGCAGGACACCGTTGTCATGGGACGAAGTTGGAGACCGCCAGTTGTTTGGACCTGACTTGATTAAAGAGTCTGAACAGAAGGTGAAGTTCATTCGCGATAGGCTCAAGGTAGCCCAGTCCAGACAGAAGAGTTATGCGGATTCTAAACGTAAGGAGACAGTTTACGAAGTCAGAGACATAGCTTATCTTCGAGTATCTCCACTTCGGGGAACAAAGCGTTTTGGAGTTAAAGGGAAGTTAGCGCCACGATTTGTAGGACCATATCGAGTTTTGGAGCGTATGGGAGAAGTAGCCTACAAGTTGGAATTGCCCGAAGGATTGTCAGGAGTACATGATGTGTTCCACATTTCTCAGTTAAAAAAATGTCACGCGGAGATGGCTGACATACCGTTGAGAGACACAGTGCCTTTGGAAACTATTCAGTTGGATAACGATTTGACCTACGAGGAGAAACCAATTAAGATCCTCGAGTTTGCCAGCCGAGTTACTCACAGCAAGGTTATCAAGTTTTGCAAAGTTCAGTGGAGCCACCACACGGAGGATGAAGCCACTTGGGAGCGAGAGGAAGATTTTCTCAAAGACCACCCTCACCTATTTCCTAGCCAACCCGAATCTCGAGGGCAAGATTCATCTTAAGGGGGTAGGTTTGTAACATCCCAAATTTTCAATTTGGAATGTTATACATTAGATCATCATGCATAGCATATTTTATTTTGCATTTTGGTTGATCCTAGAAATTCTACGCAACTCAATGACCCACGGAGAGAGTTGGGGATTTCGTTATTTTCATATTTGAGTTTTCTCAAATTTTGAGAATAGCATCATTTGATTTTATTTATTTTATCATCAATTATTTCTATTACAAAAATATGAGAGAGGGAATAAAATGACTTTCCCAAAATAAAGAAATATTGAGGATTTAAAAATAAAATCAAATAAGATTTTATTTCGGAGTTTTTTCGTGTTTTATTTGAATTTAGGAAAAATGTGCATTTTTCAAAATTGCATTTAGGGCCCAAATAAATGTTCACCTTGTGCGGCTTGATTTTAGAAGCCCGTGAAAATTTATTTCGGAATTTTTGGAGTCCGTTTAGTATTTCTTTATATTTTTATTCCGAGCGGAATAAAAAAAGAACCGACTTCCGGCCGTACCCGAGCGGGACACCGCCCGGGGGCAGCCTTTAAATAGCGCCGCCCTGAGCCGCCCCAGCCCATCAGCCCCGCCTCGGTCCGCGCGTGCCACCGGAGTCGCCGCCGCCGCCGTCGACGATCCCGCCGCCCGAGGTTCGTCGCGCCTCGTTTTCCGTGCCGAAAAAAAGAGAAAAAAGTTCGGCGTTCGTCGTGTTTCTTTTTCTCGGATTAAATCCGCGATTTTTCTGATCGCTATTCCTGATCCGATTTTCGTTTTAGTTTAACTTTTTGCTCGTTTATCGGAATCAGGCGATTCAAGCGCCTAGAATTTCGCCTCGAAACCCTCTATCCGTTTAACCAACTTAAAGAAGTTTTTGTTACTGTAAAATTTGCCCTAGATCCAGATTACTATAACGAAGTTGTTTTCTTTCATCGTTTGTCTTTCGTTGCTTCCTTCGATTTGATTCTTTTTGCCAACCGGAGTTCTTAAGTTGAACCTTCTGGTTAGATCTCTTATTTGAGTTTTACCTGTGCATTAGATGAGTGCTTATTGTATGCTTGTTTGTTTGTCTGCGATAGAGTACCCGGAGTGCGCCGCCTGTTACTTCGAATCGTTAGGTTTCGTGGATCATCAGCAAGGCAAGTAACACTTTGATCATACTTTTTCTACTACTCAGTTTTATTGCATTAGATCAATCCTCACACATTGCATGATTAGGATCTAATTAAATTGTGGGATGGGAAGTAGATGAGGTAGTACCTATTACCTGTTTATTATCAAACCTTTGGGAGTTACTTCTACGTTTCCTTATTATGCCATGCTATGCTAGTAGACGTGGATTGGGTGAGTGAAATCCATGACAGATGTGAGATTGTTAATTAATGGTTTATCTAAGGTGGCAACTTAAACACACATCTGGGTGGATTGAGGCACCCGGGTATTCCAGGACTTGCCTGTTTTCTTTTCGACCGCCACCCAGGCTCAAAGGGATCATGAGACTATTCATACTAGAAACTTCCGTGTGCAGCCACAGGCTATTATGGGCTCTAGCATAGTTGATTAAGTCGTGTGAACTCTTACAATGGTAGACTAGCAGATGTAGGGGATGTAGGTGGTACGGTCTACCCATCGTAAGGTGCTAGCGCTTCTGAAAGACTATGTCTCGGTCATCCGTCTTCTCAAACACCATGTAGTGCGAGAAACCAAATGGAGGAGATCGAGTCTTGTGGGGAAAAGTGCGCAAACCTCTGCAGAGTGTAATAAACTAATCATGGTTAGCCATGTCCCCGGTTATGGACATCTTGAGTATCTAGTACTTGGATTTTCATGTGAATCTCAACATGTTACTCTAAATTAATTTTGTTGGGTTATGTTTAATGATGATGCTTAATTGGGATTGAGAATGCTGTCAACCATTCTCAATGTTTAACAACTACCATAATAGTAATTAAATTTATTCCTTTGAAGTAGGGAAAAATTGGCTTTACGCAAAACTGTAACCATAGAGCTTTCCACCAGCCAAATATGCATATAGTATAGTTGTTTCATTCCATTACTCTCTATGTGTTACCTTGCCAGCATATTCCATGTGCTGACCCGTTTTCAGGCTGCAACGTTAATGTTGCAGACTTTTCAGACGACAATTAAGGAGTTTAGGTCGTGGTTCTATACTTAGTGATGCCGTTGGAGTTGATGGACTCACTTATCTTCCAAGCCTTCCGCTGTTATCGTTATTAGATGGCCTTAAGCCATATTTATTGTAATAAGTTCTCTTTTGAGACACTCGGTGTAATAAGTGTGTGATTTCTACTCTACTATAAATCCTCCGAGTACTATGTGGTGTCAGCATTACTGACCCAGGGATGACACCGGAGCACAGAGATCAGACTGTTTGAGGTCTGGTCGCTACAGAACTCAAGTGGGAGTTCAACGAGGATTCAGGATGTTACTATGTGTCTTTCCTGGACGATCAGTAGTGGAGCCCAGTTGGGGTGATCGGGGATCTATTGCATTTGGGGTTTTCTTTCTTTATTTTGGTTTCGTAGTCGGACCTTGATTGTATTCTGGATGATGTAATGCTATATTTATGTATTGTGTGAAGTGGTGATTGTAAGCCAACTCTTTATCCCTTTCTTATTCAGTACATGGGATGTGTAAAGATTACCCCTCTTGCGACATGCCTACAATGCGGGTATGTCTCTAAGTCGTGCTCCGACACGTGGGAGATATAGCCGCATCGTGGGTGTTACAAGTTGGTAATCAGAGCCTTCCCCGACTTAGGAGCCCCCTGCTTGATTGAATCGCTGGCGTTGTTGAGTCTAGAAAAATGTTTTGAGTCTTATAGGATTATATATATCGGAGAGTAGGATTCTTTTTACTCCTCAGTCCCTTCGTCGCTCTGGTGAGGCTTCCTGACGTAGAGTTTTGACTCTTCTCTTCTCAAATTTCACAAAAAAAAATTAGGATCACACGGGTACCTTGGAATCGTTCTGATGGTTTTGTGACGAGAACATTGTTCTTGGTGCCTCCTGACATTTAGGGGTTGTGGCAGTGTCCCGGGGAGTTGAGCTCTGAGGTGTTGTCATCACAATTTTATCGTTGCAGTTCTGGAATACCTGAGTTCGCCGACATCGAAAATCTCCTTTATGCAGTTGTTGGTGAGATAACCTCGACGCCACCCAGTACTGGGGCGGGAGTTCGGGAGTATTGCCATAACTCATATAACGGATGCTTTTCTAAGGTTGAGGTAAATGATTTCCGAAGGTTTCTTGGTTATGTGTTGAAGGATGGATATAGCTGGATGTAGGATTTGCTAGTTTTGGGGTGAGATATTATGCTTCCCCTGTATCCCCAACACCTGATTGCATAACCAGAAAATTTTGGGAGTTTCATAGGTGGGAATTCTTGTAGCTCTAGTATTTCTTCCCGCAGATATTTGGTTTGTGATTGGGTAATCCTTACCAATTATTTGTTCATATTTGTACCTTGTTGTTTTATTCATCTATCTCTATCTAAGTGGCTTCTCAATTTATGGAAATGTGATCATGTACTTTGAAATTCATTCGTTCATTCTTGTTCGAATGTTAAGGCTATATGTTGCAATTTCGATCCATTTGATTCAGCTTGAATATATGTCTGTCAAGATGCTAACGGATGTCAACCTCTTCAGGATGGCTCCTCCAACGCGTCAGAATCCGGAACCTTCGCCACCACCTCCACCTCTGGAGGCATGGCAAGCTGTCATGGCCGCCACCAACGCCAACACGTAGATGCTTATGCAACTCTTGCAAGAGCGCAACCAAGGAAATCAAGGCCATGGCAACAATCAAGTTCAGTTTGCTACCCTCAAACAGTTCCTCGCAAACCAGCCGAAGTTTTTCAGTAACTGTGTCGAGGCCACAGACGCTGACGATTGGCTCGTGGATATCTGCAAACATTTTGAGTATAGCAACGTCAGGCCTGAGGACACTATCAAGTTTGCTTCGTTCCAACTCAAAGACCAAGCTGCTGAGTGGTATCAACAATACAAAGATTCCAGAGGAGGTCGTGTGATTACCTGGGATCATTTCCGCCGAGACTTCAAAGCTCACTACATTCCTCAAAGTGTTGTTGAGAGTAAGCGTGAGGAGTTCCACAATCTAAAGCAAGGCAGCTTGTCTGTTTACCAATACAACATCCTGTTCCAGAGGCTCACTCACTTCGCCAAACAAGACGTCCCTGACAAGAAGAGCATGATTTATCAGTTCAGAGGTGGCCTCAGAGAAGATCTGCAGCTAGCTCTCGTGCTTTTTGAGCCGAAAAAGTATGATGAGTTCTACAACATGGCACTAAAGCAAGAGGTCGCTCAGCTCAAGTGCGATGCATCTAAGAAGAGAGTTAGGGATGCAACTCCTTCTTCTTCAACTCAAGTGGCAGCTAAGCAGCAAAAGTTCTGGTTTCCTCCTCCTCCTCCGTTCCGTCAGCCTTATCAGCATAAGAGCAAAGGTGGCAATGGATCTTCCCACCCACCCGACCCAGGCTTTCAGAACAAAGCTTCATCTCATGCTCCAAGGTCAAGTGCTCTGTATCATCGTCCGTTCTCAGAGGTTACGTGCAACAAGTGTCAGCAGAAGGGGCACTATGCGAACAAATGCTTCAACCAGAGGTGTCTTCCACCTCGTCCTCCTGTGAGATCTGCCAGCAATGAAGTGGTCAAGCATAATCCCAAGCATGTCAAGGTTAACATGATGAACGCAGCTCAGGCAGAGGACTCTTCAGAAGTGATCTTGGGTAACCTTCCTGTTAATGATATTCCTGCAAAAGTTCTTTTTGACACTAGTGCATCACTTAGTTTCATCACAAGACCATTTGCATCCAGGCATGAGTTGGCTTTCCAAGTTTTGCCTAGTCCGCTAGCAGTTGTCTCATCGGGTAAATGCATGAACGCTAACTCCATGGTTCCGGATGTTTCTATCAAGATGGGTGACTACAAATTTCTGGCTTCTCCAATTGTTCTTGGTAACTCGGATATTGATCTAATTCTCGGCATGGACTGGCTTTCTAAGCACAACGCTCAACTTGATTGTGCTGCCAGTCAGATTCAATTGACACACTCGTTTGAGGATGTGATTATCTTTGCCGCTCGTGATGATACCATTCGACTGTTTTCTCTCAAGGAGAAGGGCGAGTTGAATGCCATATCTCAGATTCCAGTCGTTTGTGAATATCAAGATGTCTTTCCAGAAGAGCTTTTGGGAATGCCTCCTCACCGGCTAGTTGAATACGTCATCGATCTTGAGCCTAGCATGGAACCTGTTTGCAAACATCCCTACAAGCTTGGACCAGAAGAGTTGAAGGAGCTGAAGAAACAACTCGATATACAAGAGCGTATGGGTGTGATCCGACCGAGTTCTTCTCCATGGGGTTCTGGTGTTCTTTTTGTCAAGAAGAAGGATGGCACGAACCGACTCTGCATCGACTACCGTCCATTGAACAAGAAGACCATAAAGAACAAGTACCCACTTCCCAGCATCAATGAGCTATTCGAACAACTCAAAGGTGCTCAAGTATTTTCCAAGCTTGACCTTCGTATGGGTTATCATCAGATTCGCGTTCGTGAACAAGATATCCCCAAGACAACATTCAGAACAAGCTATGGTTCCTATGAATACACTGTCATGTCTTTCGGCCTTGTCAATGCTCCTCCAACGTTCTCTCGCATGATGAACTTCATCTTCAACCCTTACACAAATGACTTCGTCTTGGTGTATCTCGATGATATTTTGGTCTTTTCCAAGAACAAAGAGGATCGTGCCAAGCATTTGAGGTTGGTGCTGGACAAATTCAGAGAACATCAGTTCTATGTGAAGTTTTCAAAGTGCGAGTTTTGGCTCGATGAGGTTCTCTACCTTGGGCATATCATCTCCGCCAAGGGCATAGCTGTTAATCCTGAGAAGGTGTTTGCAATTGTGAATTGGGAACCGCCTCAACATGTGAAGTAGCTCCGCACCTTTCTTAGGCTTGCAAGCTATTGTCAAAGATTCGTTGAGAATTTCTCTAAGATCGCAAAGCCTCTTTCCAACCTCCTCCAGAAGCATGTGAAGTATGTCTGGACGCCTGAATGTGACATCGCTTTCAACACCCTCAAAGAGAAGTTAGTCACATCTCCAGTTCTGACTCCTCCTGATGAATCCAAACCATTCGAGGTTTTTCTGTGATGCTTCCATGCAAGGTATCGGTGCTGTGTTAATGCAAGAGAAGAAAGGTGTGGCCTATACCTCTCGCCAGTTGAAGACTAACAAAGAGAACTACCCCACTCATGACCTCGAGTTGGCAGCAGTTGTCCATGCTCTTTTAACATGGAGACATCTCTTGTTGGGAAGGAAAGTGGACATCTTCACTGATCATAAGAGTCTAAAGTACATCTTCACTCAACCCAACCTCAACCTCAGGCAAACTCGTTGGGTCGAAATGATTCAAGAGTATAATCCGAGTATTGAATATACTCCAGGCAAGGCCAATGTCATTGCAGACGCATTGAGGAGGAAGGCTTACTGCAACAGTTTGATTCTCAAGCCCTTCCAACTGGATCTTTGTGAAGCTTTCCCCAAAAGTAATCTCCAAGTTGTTCCTCAAGGATTTCTTGCCAACCTCCAAGTCTCTCCTACTTTGGAAGATCAGATTCGTGACGCACAACTTCTTGATGCAATGGTGAAGAAGGTGAAGATTGGGATTGCCAAGAGCCAACCCAAGTACAAGTGCTATCGCCTTGACGACAAAGATACTCTATTCTTCGAGGATCGGATTGTTGTTCCTAAAGGTGACCTTCGTAAAGTCATTATGAACGAGGCTCACAATTCACTCATATCTATTCATCCTGGAAGTACAAAGATGTACCATGACCTCAAGCAGTCGTATTGGTGGACTCGAATGAAGTGAGAGATCGCTCAGTTCGTGAATGAATGTGGTGTTTGCAGAAGAGTGAAAGCAGAACACCAACGGCCAGCTGGTCTTCTCCAACCTCTTGCCATTCTAGAATGGAAGTTTGGCCATATTGAGATGGACTTCGTGACTGGTTTTCCCAAGTCCAAGCGTGGCAATTTTTCTATCTTTGTTGTCATTGACAAGCTCACTAAAGTGGCTCATTTTCTTCCTATCAAAGAATCTATCACAGCAGCTCAGTTGGCAGAGCTATATACCTCCAGGATTGTCTCCTTGCACGGCATTCCACGGTTGATATCTTCAGGTTGTGTAAGTATCTTTACTTCTATGTTTTGGGATTCCTTCCAGAAGGCCATGGGCACCAACATTCGCTTCAGCACAGTCTTTCATCCTCAAACTAGTGGACAAGTCGAGCGAGTAAATCAAATTCTTTAAGATATGCTCAGGGCTTGTGTCATTTCATTCGGTATGAAGTGGGAAGATTGCCTTCCATATGCCGAGTTGTCCTACAACAAAAGCTTCCAAGAGAGTTCGGGCAAGGCCCCATTCGAGATTCTTTGTGGCAGAAAGTGCCGTACTCCTCTTAATTGGTCAGAGACTGGTGAACGCCAACTTCTTGGCAATGACTTGATCCCAGAGGCTGAATAAACGTGCAAAGTCATTCGTGAAAATCTCAAAGCCGCGCAATCTCTCCAGAAGAGTTACTATGATAGTAACCATCGTGACTTGGCTTTCAAGATCAGAGACCATGTCTACCTCCGCGTCTCTCCAATGAAAGGTACTCGTCGCTTCGGTATCAAAGGGAAGCTTGCCCCTAGATACGTGGGTCCTTTCAAGATCATTGGCAAAAGAGGCGACCTCGCCTATCAACTTGAGCTTCCATCCAACTTTGCAAACGTGCATGACGTGTTTCACGTGTCCCAGCTTCGCAAGTGTTTCAAGACTCCTGACCGCACCATCAACTTCGAAGAGATTGATCTCCAAGAAGACCTGTCTTATCATGAGCATCCCGTTGCTATTCTTGAAAAAACTGAGCGCAAGACTCACAACAAGTCTATCAAATTTCTGAAAGTGAAGTGGTCACACCATTCCGACCGAGAGACCACCTGGGAACGCGAGGACCACCTCTGTTCCAAATATCCGGAGTTCTTTCAGTCCTAGATCTCGGGACAAGATCTTTTCGTAGTGGTGGAGTGTTGTAACACCCCGGATGTAACTTACCTTAATTGTACTCCAACTCTTGCCATTTTTGGCTCTAAGTTATGACATTCCCTCGTGGTTGGGTTTTGTCTTTGTTTTGCTTTTTTTCATGTCATGCATATCATATCATGTCATCATGTGCATCGCATTCGCATACGTGTTCGTCTCATGCATCCGAGCATTTTTCCCCGTTGTCCGTTTTGCATTCCGGCACTCCTACGTCCTCCGGCGACCCCTTTTGTCTCTTTTTGTGTGCGGGTGTTAAACATTCTCGGATTGGACCGAGTTTTGCCAAGCGGCCTTGGTACACCACCGGTAGACCGCCTGTCAAGTTTCGTGCCATTTGGAGTCCGTTTGATACTCCAACGGTTAACCGGGGAACCGTAAAGGCCTCATGTGTGTTGCAGCCCAACACCCCTCCAAAGTGGCCCAAAACCCATCCAAACCCCTCAATCCTCTCGGCTGTTTGATCACGATCACATGACCAAAAACCGCACCTCTTTTGGACTCTCCTAGCTCCCTCTACCTATAAATATGTCCTTCACGTCCAATTTTCGGGTCCAAAACCCTAGCCCCGCTTCTCCCTCCACGCCGGACATGTCCGCGTCCGCCGGACGCGTCCGCCCACCATCGCCCGGCCAATCGCGCGCTGCCACGTGCCCCCGCGCCGCCAGCCTGCCTGGGCCTGAGGCCGGCCGCCGCCACCGCCGCACGCGGGAGCGCGCCCGAGGCCGCCGTCGTCCCGCGCCTTCGCCGGCCGCCGCCTCCGCCGCCGACTAACGCCGGCTGCCGCGCTCCGCCGTCCCCGCTCGCCGGAGCGCGCCTCCCCGCGCCCGGCGTCACCCTCCGCCATCCCCGGCGACCGCGCCGCCGTCCGCTGGCTCCGGATCCGGCGACCCCCCCCTTCTCCGGCCGCCTACCCCACGAACTCCGGCGAGAGCTCCGGCTGCATCGGCTTCCGCGCACTCAGATCAGGATTCAACAAACCCTAGGTTGACTTTGGAATATCTCTAAGTCTTTTTTTCTACATTCTGAAGCACTTTTCATCATACCATAACTCCGAATTCGTAGCAACGTTTTGGGCATGCCATACTTAAAATGTTCGTTAGGATGCCCTCTTCATTTTGTTCCGTTGCACCATGCTTGTTTGAGTCAATCTTGATACCCTAATGACTAATGCAAGAGTGCTTCATAATGTTAGTTCCTGTTACTTAGCAGATCTTTACCATTTGTCATTTTGCCATGATTATTGTGTGCTGCATATGAGCATGAGCTCTACATTTGTTTTGGGCTATGCCATGCAATCTTTACAGGGGTGTATGCCATGTATTCTTGTGATCAATGTGGTGACTAGCACAAGCATGCAAAGTAGCTCTCGTGATGTTGCTGATTTCACGGACATAGAATCTCACTAAGTCTTTTCCATGCTGTTATTTTTATGCCATGTATTCATGTTGCTACAGAGAGATCCATGCTTATTTTGAGTATGTTCAGTAAGGATGATTTGGGCATATGGTTATGCTCTATCCATACATGTCCTTGTTTGCATTTATGAGTACCCTAGCATGATTCAATCTTGCTCTACGTTTGCTATAAAATGTTCCTGGCAGATTGTTTACATGTTAATCAATTTTGCCAAGGTTGTTGTAGTTGATCCATGCATGCTATGAGTTTGTTCTTGCCATGGTTAGCTTATTTAACATGTCTTATTGCTGGTAGTATGCTTATCTTGTCATGCAATGCCTTGTGTTGAGTGCATCGAGCTCGCAAACGTGCCTTCGTAACTCTGTTTTTGCCATGTCCAGTTTTCTGCTAAGTCTGAATCTGTTAACGAAACTTGCTATGTTTACATGGGTGCCATCATATCTTCGGATCCTTTTTGGCTTATGGTCAGTAAGGGAATTTTGTTATATGCTTTGAGTATATTCATTCCATGCCTTGCTTTGCTATGTCCTGTTCCTGTAGCCTGTTGATATATTGCTCTAAACATTGCCTCCTGATGTTAATTCCTGACATGTTATTTTCACTAAATCTGTGATGCTGATATATTTTGCCCTTTTATCATGCTTGTTTGAGCCTGTTATTTTGTGATTTAGCCGTAGCTCAGTGTTCATCTTTTGTCAAGCATCTTGAGTAGATATTGCCATGTGATTTGTTGCTATGTTAGAGTGTAGAAGCTTAGCTTCTTGTTGCATTTTATATGGCATCGTGCTGTTAATCGCAGAATTGTGTCATTCTTGTTTTTCTTGCCATTTGCAAACCGTGCATCCGATTCCGGTGATCTTTATATCGATTTCGACCGAAATCAACTCATCTTTCCAGCGGCGCACTTGGTTTTCCAAGTTGAGGCCTGGTTCAATCTTTTCCTTCTGGAGCACGCATATGCATTACATATCACATCCTGCATATCATGCCATGTTTTGCACCATGTTGCTTGCGCATTGCACCGTGGTTGATTGTGGTTTCCTTTGCTTGTGTTCTTGCTTTGGGTAGAGCCGGGAGACGAGTATGTGATCGAGGAACCCGTTGAGTAGGCTTACGAGGATCAAGCTTACGTCAACTCGGAGAACTTTGCAGGAAAGACGACCATACCCTCGAAATCACTTCTATCTTTGCTTGCTAGTTGCTCGCTCTTTTGCTATGCCGCGATACCTACCACATGCTTTATCATGCCTCCCCATATTGCCATGTCAAGCCTCTAACCCACCTTGTCCTAGAAAACCGTTGTTTGACTATGTTACCGCTTTGCTTAGCCCCTGTTATAGCGTTGCTAGTTGCAGGTGAAGATGGAGTTTGTTCCTTGTTGGAACATGATTATTGTTGGGATATCGTTATTATATCTTGTTTACTTTAATGCACCTATATACTTGGTAAAGGGTGGAAGGCTCGGCCTTATGCCTGGTGTTTTGTTCCACTCTTTCCGCCCTAGTTTCCGTCATACCGGTGTAATGTTCCTTGATTTTGCGTTCCTTACGCGGTTGGGTTATAAAGGGAACCCCTTGACAGTTCGCTTTGAATAAAACTCCTCCGGCAAGGCCCAACCTTGGTTTTACCATTTTCCACCTAAGCCTTTTTCCCTTGGGTTCCATGGACTCAAGGGTCATCTTTATTTTAAACCCCCGGGCCAGTGCTCCTCTAAGTGTTGGTACAACCTGTCAGCAGCCGGTGGCCACCAGGGGCAACTCTGGGTTGGCCTACTAGAATCTTGGAAACTCCGGTGTGCCCTGAGAACGAGATATGTGCAGCTCCTACTGGGATTTGTCGGCACATTCGGGTGGCTTTGCTGGTCTTGTTTTACCATTGTCGAAATGTCTTGTAACCGAGATTCCAAGTCTGATCGGGTTGTCCTAGGAGAAGGAATATCTTTCGTTGACCGTGAGAGCTTGTGATGGGCTAAGTTGGGACACCCCTGCAGGGTTTTGAACTTTCGAAAGCCGTGCCCGCGGTTATGGGAAGATGGGAATTTGTTAATATCCGGTTGTAGAAAACCTGACACTTAACTTAATTAAAATGAATCAACGGTGTGTGTAGCCGTGATGGTCTCTTTTTGGTGGAGTCTGGGAAGAGAACACGGTCTCGTGTTATGCTTGAACGTAAGTAGTTTCAGGATCACTTCTTGATCTTTATAGCTTCTCGACCGTGCTTTGCTTCTCTCCCCGCTCTCCTTTGCGTAAGTTAGCCACCACATATGCTAGTGCTTGCTGCAGCTCCACCTCGCTACCTTTTCCTACCCATAAGCTTAAATAGTCTTGATCGCGAGGGTGTGAGATTGCTGAGTCCCCGTGACTCACAGATTACTTCGAAAACCAGATGCATGTGCCGATGATGCCATTCCAGGGGATGCGACCGAACTCAAGTGGGAGTTTGACGAGGGTTCAGGACATTACTATGTGTCTTTCCGGGACGATCAGTAGTGGAGCCCAGTTGGGGCGATCGGGGATCTATTGCATTAGGGGTTGTCTTTCTTCTTTTTTGTTCCGTAGTCGGACCTTGATTGTATTGTGGATGATGTAATGCTATATTTATGTATTGTGTGAAGTGGCGATTTTAAGACAACTCTTTATCCCTTTCTTATTCAGTATATGGGATGTGTAAGGATTACCCCTCTTGCGACATGCCTACAATGCGGTTATGTCTCTAAGTCGTGCTCCGACACGTGGGAGATATAGCCGCATCGTGGGTGTAACAAGGCCCCATGTCCATACCAACCTCAGGGAGCCACTCGGCTGAGTGTCCAGCCTCACTACAATGCTTTCCTCTCTGGAGAGTCGCGGGAGGGGGCTGGGCATGGGGGCTACGCTTAGGCCTCGCCTAGCATACGCTGCCCTGCCAGGTCCCTCGGACCTGCTCGTCGCGCACCCCTCCCGAGCGGGACCTCGGCGAGGGCAGGTATGGAAGTCTGTTCGAGCGTCAAGGGGGACTCCTGAGCATCGCGACTCAGGAGCCTAATTGGCCACGTAGCCCTCACCCCTTGGTCCTCCTAGTGATCTGGACGGCCCAATGACGGCTTGAGGTATGCGCGGGGTCTGGCCCTGCCGACATAGAACACTAAGGCCAACCTTAGCGGCTACTTCCCGCATGCCATTTGCGCGTCAAGGGGGACTCCTGAGCATCACGACTCAGGAGCCTAACTGGCCACGTAGCCCCTCACCCCTTGGTCCGTCCTAGTGATCCGGACGGCCCAACGGCGGCTGAGGTATGCGCGGGGTCGGGCCCTACCGACGTAGAACATCAAGCAAGCGGGCAGGAAATCGCGGAACCTAAATAAATTATTACACAACATATTGTTCCCCAAATATCAGGCAGAGTTTTAACGCCTCCACGCGGCACATCGCATGTCACAGGAAAGCTCACAGGAAAGTAAAATGAGAAGGAGCGCCGTTCTTCATCAGCAAGCCTTTTCTTCAGCCTTGGGCACTGTCATTAGGGAGCGCCTTCCCACCGGCGGCGTCACCGTTGGCCGTGTCGTTGGCCTCGGTCGCAGGATCGGCGGGGCCATCGGTTTGAGGTGCAGGCTCGACGGCGAGGAACTTCTTCAACAGGGCCTCCACCTAGCCCTCCACGGCTGCAGCAGCAGCTCCGCAGTGCTCCTCCTCCACGGGCTCGAGCAACTTGCTGATGTCGGTGTTGGGGTCACGGAGATGCAGTTGGCTGAAGACGTGCATCAGAGCCGAAGAAGAAAGCGCGCGGGCTTACCCCTCCACCATGGGGACGATCCCATCGACAACACCCTCGAGCGCCACGACAAGATAAGGAAGCAGCTAGGCGGGGCCTTCGTCATCTGTCACCAGCGGCTTCTCCAAGCCCTTCTCGTAGAGTGCCCACAGCGCCTCGTGGGATCTCTCCTCAAGGGACTTGGAGGCCGCGCGGTCCTCTGCTAGACCCTTCGCTTTGGCTTCCAGATGGGCCTTCTCTGCCTCCACCTCCTGCAGCAGCTTCTCCAGGCGGTCATGCTCTGTGGCATGCACCCTTGCCAGCTGTTCTAGTTCAGCATCATAACCGGTGATGGCATCTTCTCGGGCCTTCATCTTCTCTTCCTCCGCCTTGCGACTGCGAGCCTCAGCCGCGCACTCGTTGCGCATGGTCTCCAGCTCGGCCTCCATCGATTGACATCGCCCCTTGGTGGCTTCGGCATCCTTCAGCGCCACCTCGCGGGTGGCCGTGGCTCGGTCGGTGGCCCGCTTGTCCTCTTCGGAAGCTGCCACGGCCTGGACCAACGCCGCCCTGATAGACACATCGGAATGCAGCCAACCCAAGATCAGCTCTAGGCGCCCCGCCACCAGGCAACGGTTGACACCTTGAAGGTCGCCCCAAAGCCGCACCAGTGCGGAAAGGGCCTCCTCCAAGGCGTCGGGCAAAGCGGAAGGATCACGAGCCAGCGGTTCGACCAGAGGAGGAGGCTGCGCCGTCGCCAAGACCTGTGAACTGGTCATGGCAGGAAGAGGAGCTGGGCTCCTGAACCTTGGCCGCATCGACGGGCGAGTTGGGGATAGGCGCCTCCGGAGTCGGATTGGCCGAGGAGATCGCCTTCTCCTCAGAATGGTCCACTGGGCCTCGTGAGGACGATCGAGCGGGAGAAGTGTGGGAGCCTTCACCGCCTTTCTATGCCGGAGGGTGTGCGGCCAGGCCAGGCTGCTGGGCTCGCGATGATGTGGCCGCCCCTCTCTCTTATTCTTCGTCGACAACGTTGGCCTGATAATGCAAGAGAAGAACATCACGAAGAAGCAATGGAAGCGAGAGTGAGAATGATAACTCACAAGTATAGGGGATCGCAACAGTTTTCGAGGGTAGAGTATTCAACCCAAATTTATTGATTCGACACAAGGGGAGCCAAAGAATATTCTCAAGTATTACCAGCTGAGTTTTCAATTCGACCACACCTGGAAACTTAATATCTGCAGCAAAGTGTTTAGTAGCAAAGTAATATGATAGTAGTGATAATGGTAACAAAAGGTAACAGTAGTAAAAGTAATGTTTTTGGTATTTTGTAGTGATGATAGCAATAGCAACGGAAAAGTAAATAAGCGGAGAACAATATATGGAAAGCTCGTAGGCAATGGATCTGTGATGGAGAATTATGCCGGATGCGGTTCATCATGTAACAGTCTCTAGTTCATTGATATAATGCAGGCATGTATTCCGAATATAGTCACACGTGCTTATGGAAAAGAACTTGCATGACATCTTTTGTCCTACCCTCCCGTGGCAGCGGGGTCCTTACGGAAACTAAGGGATATTAAGGCCTCCTTTTAATAGAGAATCGGAACAAAGCATTAACACATAGTGAATACATGAACTCATCAAACTACAGTCGTCACCGGTAAGTATTCCGATTATTGTCACCTCGGGGTTAACGGATCATAACACATAATAGGTGACTACAGACTTGCAAGATAGGATCAAGAACACTCATATATTGATGAAAACATAATAGGTTCAGATCTGAAATCATGGCACTCGGGCCCTAGTGACAAGCATTAAGCATAGCAAAGTCATAGCAACGTCAATCTCAGAACATAGTGGACACTAGGGATCAAACCCTAACAAAACTAACTCGATTAAATGATAGATCCCATCCAACCCATCACCGTCCAGCAAGCCTATGATGGAATTACTCACGCATGGCGGTGACCATCATGAAATTGGTGATGGAGGATGGTTGATGATGACAATCGCGACGGATTCCCCTCTCTAGAGCCCCGAACAGACTCCAGATCAGCCCTCCCGAGAGGTATTAGGGCTTGGCGGCGGCTCCGTATCGTAAAACACGATGATTTCTTCTCTCTGATTTTTTTCTCCCCAAAACTCAATATATGGAGTTGGAGTTGGCGTCGGAGAGGCAACATGGGGCCCACGAGGTAGGGGGCGCGCCCCTCACCCTCGTGGAGAGGTTGTGGCCCCCCTGGCCTTCATCTTTTGCAGGTATTTTTCTTATTTTCTGAAAAGTGGCTCCGTGAAGTTTCAGGTCATTCCGAGAATGTTTGTTTTTGCACATAAATAACAATATGGTAATTCTGCTGAAAACAACATCAGTCCGGGTTAGTTCCATTCAAATCATGCAAGTTAGAGTCCAAAACAAGGGCAAAAGTGTTTGGAAAAGTATATACGACGGAGACGTATCAACCCCCCCAAGCTTAAACCTTTGCTTGTCCTCAAGCAATTCAGTTGATAAACTGAAAGTGATAAAGAAAAACTTTTACAAACTCTGTTTGTTCTTGTTGTTGTAAATATGTAAAGCCAGCATTCAAGTTTTCAGCAAAGATTATAACTAACCACATTTGCAATAACGCGTAGGTCTCAAGTTTACTCATATCAATAGCATAATCAACTAGCGAGCCATAATAATAAATCTCAGATGACAACACTTTCTCAAAACAATCATAATATGATATAACAAGATGGTATCTGGCTAGCCCTTTCTAAGACCGCAAAACATAAATGCAGAGCACCTTTAAAGACCAAGGACTGACTAGACATTGTAATTCATGGTAAAAGAGATCCAGTCAAGTCATACTCAATGTAAACTAACAGTAATGAATGCAAATGACAGCGGTGCTCTCCAACTAGTGCTTTTTAATAAGAGGATGATGACTCAGCATAAAAGTAAATAGATGGGCCCTTCGCAGAGGGAAGCCGGGATCTGTAGAGGTGCCAGATCTCGGTTTTGAAACAGAGGTGAATACTATTTTGAGCAGTATACTTTCATTGTCAACATAACAACCAAGAGATGGCGATATCTTCCATGCTACACACATTATAGGCGGTTCCCAAATAGAATGGTAAAGTTTATACTCCCCCTTCCACCAACAAGCATCAATCCATGGCTTGCTCGAAACAACGAGTGCCTCCAACTAACAAGAGTCCCAGGGGGAGTTTTGTTTGCAATTATTTTGATTTAGTTTGCATAAAGCATGGGACTGGGCATCCCGGTGACCAGCTATTTATCTCGCGAGTGAGGAGCGGAGTCCACTCCTCTTGAGAATAACCCGCCTAACATGGAAGATACAGACAGCCCTAGTTGGTACATGAGCTATTCGAGCATACAAAACAGGATATTTATTTGAAGGTTTAGAGTGTGGCACATACAAATTTACTTGGAACGGCAGGTAGATACCATATATAGGTAGGTATAGTGGACTCATGTGGAATAACTTTGGGGTTTAAGGAGTTTGGATGCACAAGCAGTATTCCCGCTTAGTACAAGTGAAGGCTAGCAAAAGACTGGGAAGCGACCAACTAGAGAGCGATAACAGTCATGAACATGCATTAAAATTAATCAACACTGAATGCAAGCATGAGTAGGATATAATACACCATGAACACAAATATCGTGAAGGCTATGTTGATTTTGTTTCAACTACATGAGTGAACACGAGCCAAGTCAAGTCACTTAAATCATTCAGAGGAGGATACCACCCTATCATACCACATCATAACCATTTTAATAGCATGTTGGCACGCAAGGTAAACCATTATAACTCATAGCTAATCAAGCATGGCATAAGAAACTATGATCTCTAGTTGTCATTGCAAACATGTTTATTCATAATAGGCTAAATCAGGAACGATGAACTAATCATATTTACAAAAACAAAAGAGGTTGAGTTCATACCAGCTTTTCTCATCTCAGCCAGTCCATCATATAACATCATAATTGCCTTTCACTTTCACGACCGGACGATGTGAATAATAATAATAGTGCACGTGCATTGGACTAAGCTGGAATCTGCAGGCATTCAATAAACAGGAGAAGACAAGGCAATATGGGTTCTTTTGTCACATAAAGAATAATGCATATAAGAGCCACTTCAACAATTTAATTATGGTCTTCTCCTATCGACCCCCAAAGAAAAGAAAAGAAATAAAACTATTTACACGGGAAAGCTCCCAACAAGTAAAAGAAGAACATGAAATCTTTTTGGGTTTTCTTTTTAATTACTACTACAAGCAGGGAAATTAAACTAACTAAAAGTTACAACTAATTTTTTTGGTTTTCCTTAAGGTTTATTAAACACACAAGAAGAAAGCATAAAAAGGAAATTAAACTAGCATGGATGATACAATGAAAAAGTATGAGCACCGACATCTAGCAATGAGTGTGTGAACATAAATGTAATGTCGGTGGGAAATACGTACTCCCCCAAGCTTAGGCTTTTGGCCTAAGTTGGTCTATGGCCACGGCTGGCCTGACGGATATCCATAATAGTAGTTGGGGTCATACTGAGAAGAAGAAGAGAAGACTCCGATTGCCACTGGCTGACAATCATCTCCGGATCCCACTGGTAATTAGACAGTCATGAAGGATCAACTTGTGTTTCCGGCTCTAGCTCCACGGCTAGTGCAGGGTTCCGGTAGGCGTGAATAGCCTTCAACGGAACAAGGTACTAGCCTACAGATAAATCAAACAAAGAAGGAGCAGGCAGGGTAATAGTCTCAGGATGACGTTTATTAAAGAACAATTGATATTTAAGCTCTCCTTCCCTATTCTTAACAATAAAATCATGTGCCACCATACTTTTATAATCTAGATAAACACGAGGCAGCACTTTTTCTTCCTTCTCATAATGCCTAATAGGTATGTTAAAATGTGCAGCTAGGTGTGAAGCATATATGCCTCCAAAGATGGGGCCCTTTGTACGGTTCAGACTTAACCATTTGGCAATAATGCCGCCCATACTAACAGAGTTATCACCGTATAAACCATGGAGCAAAATAATAATATCAGGGATACTAAGGTTTCCACAGTTTCCGCGACCAATTAAACAACGACTAGCAAAAAAATGTAAAATAACGTAAAACAGGAAAATGTATGCTAGTGACTCGTGCATCAGAAACCTTCCTTGTTTCCCCTATAGTGATAGTATCAATAAACCCCTCCACATCATCGCGATGTGGTTCTTCTGTCTTGCCCTCAAAAGGGACTAAACAAACCCGACAAAAATCATAAAGTGTCATCTCCTTATGCTCATCATATAAATAAAACTCCACCATAGGTGGTGAGCTCCTAGAGTGGAAATGAAAGTTTTGCACAAATATATTTGTGAGTAAGAGATACTGATCGCATTGGTCATGGAGGAAAGCGGTGAGGCCTGCATTCTTAGCCAATTCATGAAAATCTTCATAAATCCCGGCTGCTCTCAAGAAATCTTCAGAAGGCCACTCACATGCCCGAACCTCCGCGGTACAAGGCAAATTATACTTAGGCTTCGGTGCCTTTTCCTTCGAGCTTTGGCTCGATGAGCCCCTCAAAAGTCTCCTCATAATTTTCTGAAAAGTTCTGAAATTTTTAGTAACTTCAAAATAAAAGTAAACCAAACTCAATAATATTGATAGCAACCACTCTTACAAGTGCCTAGAGCCTATATCATGCATCAAAACTACTTGGAACCATATAAATTTGACATGCAAGCTCAAGAACAGGGTCACCTAAGCAGCAAAAATTTGCAATGAATAAAGCACTAGAACAAAAACTAATTGGACCAATGGAGGAGTGACATACCAAGGAACAATCTCCCCAAGCAGTTTTGTGAGAGGTGCTTTGAGCAAGGAGATCGAAAATGGCAGCAAAGTGAGCTAGAACTCGTGCTTGAGCTGGATATTTGTGTTTCGGAGAGGAAGAAGGAGTGTATGGGTGAAAGGATAAGTGGAGGAGGGCCACCATGGGCCTAGGGGGTAGGGCGCGCCCTCCACCCTTGTGGGCAGGTGGTTGACCGCCCTGCTGTGTTCTCAGTGCCAAATATTCTCAAATATTCTAGAAAAAATCATATTTAAATTTCAAGGCATTTGGGGAACTTTTATTTTCGAGGTATTTTTATATTGCACGGACAATCAGATAACAAACAGAAAAATATTTGGTTTTATTTTATTTAATATAAATAACTGAAAGTAAAAGTGGGATACAGAAGGTTGTTCCTTCTAGTTTCATCCATCTCATGGTCATCAAAAGGAATCCACTAACAAGGTTGATCAAGTCTTGTTAACGAACTCATTCCGAATAACATGGAACCGAAGAAATTTTGAATAACACTATGTTACCTCAACGGGGATATGCACATCCCCAATAATAAGAATATCATATTTCTTCTTGACAATAGGAAGAGGAAATTCAAAACCTCCAAATAAAATCGATGGCATTTTTCCAATAGAGTTGATACTATGAACTGGAGGTTGTTTCCTCGGAAAGTGTACCGTATGCTCATTACCATTAACATGAAAAGTGACATTGCCTTTAGTGCAATCAATAACAGCCCCTGCAGTATTCAAAAAGGGTCTTCCAAGAATAATAGACATACTATCGTCCTCGGGGATATCAAGAATAACAAAGTCCGTTAAAATAGTAATGTTTGCAACTACAACAGGCACATCCTCACAAATACCGATAGGTATAGCAGTTGATTTATCGGCCATTTGCAAAGATATTTCAGTAGGTGTCAACTTATTCAAATCAAGTCTACGATATAAAGATAGAGGCATAACACTAACACCGGCTCCAAGATCACATGAAGCAGTTTTAACATAATTTCTTTTAATGAAGCATGGTATAGTGGGTACACCAGGATCTCCAAGTTTCTTTGGTATTCCACCCTTAAAAGTATAATTAGCAAGCATGGTGGAAATTTCAGCTTCCGTTATCTTTCTTTTATTTGTAATAATATCTTTCATGTACTTAGCATAAGGATTGGTTTTGAGCATATCAGTTAATCACATACGCAAAAAGATAGGTCTAATCATTTCAGCAAAGCGCTCAAAATCCTCATCATCCTTTTTCTTAGATGGTTTGGGAGGAAAATGCATGGGTTTCTGAACCCAAGGCTCTCTTTCTTTACCATGTTTCCTAGCAACAAAGTCTTTCTTATCATAATGTTGATTCATTGATTGTGGGTTATCAAGATGAACAACAGGTTCAATTTCTATATCATTATCATTACAAGGTTGAGCATCATTATGAACATTATCATTAACATTACCACTGGTTTTAGGTTCATTACCAAATTGAGTTTCAGCATCAGAAATATAAATATCATTTGGATTCTCTGGTGTTTCAACAATAGGATCACTAGAAGCATGCAAAGTCCTATCATTTTTATTTTTCTTCTTTTTAGACGAACTAGGTGCATCTATATTATTTCTCTGAGAATCTTGCTCAATTCTTTTAGGATGGCCTTCAAGATACAAAGGTTCCTGAGTCGTTCTACCATCTCTAGTCATAACTCTAACAACATTATCATTATTCTTATTATTCAATTCATTAAGCAAATCATTTTGACCTTTAAGTAGTTGTTCTACTTGAGTGGTAACCATAGAAGCATGTTTACTAATAAGTTTAAGTTCACCTTTAACATTAGCCATATAATCACCCAAGTGTTCAAGCATATTTGAATTGTATTTCAATTGTCTAGCAAAATAAGCATTAAAATCTTCTTGCTTAGCCATAAATTTATCAAACTCATCTAAGCACGGGCTAGCAAATTTAGTAAATGGGATTTCAGCTTTATCATATCTGTAGAGAGAATTTACCTTTACTATCTATGTCGGGTTATCAAGACCATGAGTTTCTTCAATAGGTAATGGATTAAGATTATATGTTTCTTCAACAGGCGGTAAATTAATACCATGTATTTCTTCAATAGGAGGTAAATTCTTAACATCTTCATCTTTAATACCTTTTTCTTTCATAGATTTCTTTGCCTCTTGCATATCTTCAGGACTAAGAAATAGAATACCCCTCTTCTTCGGAGTTGGTTTAGGAATAGGCTCGCGAATTGGCTCCGGAGGTGTCCAATTATTTTCATTTGTCAACATATTATTCAATAGAATTTCAGCTTCATCCAGTGTTCTTTCCCTGAAAACAAAACCAGCACAACTATCCAGGTAATCTCTGGAGGCATCGGTTAGTCCATTATAAAAGATATCAAGCATTTCATTTTTCTTAAGAGGATGATCAGGCAAAGCATTAAGTAATTGGAGAAGCCTCCCCCAAGCTTGTGGGAGACTCTCTTCTTCAATTTGCACAAAATTATATATATCCCATAAAGCAGCTTGTTTCTTATGAGCAGGGAAATATTTAGCAGAGAAGTAATAAATCATATCCTGGGGACTACGCACACAACCAGGATCAAGAGAATTAAACCATATCTTAGCATCACCTTTTAATGAGAACAGAAACATTTTAAGGATATAAAAGTAACGAGTTCTCTCATCTTTAGTGAATAGGGTGGCTATATCATTCAGTTTAGTAAGATGTGCCACAATAGTTTCAGACTCATAACCATGAAAAGGATCATATTCAACCAAAGTAATTATATCAGGATCAACAGGGACTTCATAATCCTAATCAGTAACAAAGATAGGTGAAGTAGCAAAAGCGGGGTTAGGTTTCATTCTAGCATTTAGAGATTGCTTACTCCATTTAGCTAATAACCTTTTGAGTTCATTTCTATTTTTGCAAGCTAAAATAGCTAAAGAAGCTTCTTGATCACAAACATAACCCTTAGGAATAACAAGTGGTTCTTCATCATCACTTTCATTAGTATCATCAGATTCAATATTTTCAATCTCTCTAGCCCTAGCAAGTTGTTCATCAAGAAAATCACTAAGTGGCACAGTAGTATCAGGCATAGAGGTAGTTTCATCATAAGTATCATGCATAGCAGAAGTGGCATCATCAATAACATGCGACATATCAGAACAAATAGCAGAAGCAAGTGTAGGTGTCGCAAACTTACTCATAACAGAAGGTGAATCAAGTGCAGAGCTAGATGGTAGTCCCTTACCTCCCCTCGTAGTTGAGGGATAGATCTTGGTTTTTGTATCTCTCAAGTTCTTCATAATGGTAAGCAGATATATATCCCAAGTGACTCAAAGAATAGAGCTATGCTCCCCGGCAACGGCGCCAGAAAATAGTCTTGATAACCCACAAGTATAGGGGATCGCAACAGTTTTCGAGGGTAGAGTATTCAACCCAAATTTATTGATTCGACACAAGGGGAGCCAAAGAATATTCTCAAGTATTAGTAGCTGAGTTGTCAATTCAACCACACCTAGAAACTTAATATCTGCAACAAAGTGTTTAGTAGCAAAGTAATATGATAGTAGTGATAACGGTAACAGTAGTAAAAGTAATGTTTTTGGTATTTTGTAGTGGTGATAGCAATAGCAACGAAAAAGTAAATAAGCGGAGAACAATATATGGAAAGCTCGTAGGCAATGGATCAGTGATGGAGAATTATGCCGGATGCGGTTCATCATGTAACAGTCATAACCTAGGGTGACACAGAACTAGCTCTAGTTCATTGATATAATGTAGGCATGTATTCCGAATATAGTCATACGTGCTTATGGAAAAGAACTTGCATGCCATCTTTTTTCCTACCCTCCCATGGCAGCAGGGTCCTTATGGAAACTAAGGGATATTAAGGCCTCCTTTTAATAGAGAACCGGAACAAAGCATTCACACATAGTGAATACATGAACTCCTCAAACTACGGTCATCACCGGTAAGTATCCCGATTATTGTCACCTCGGGGTTGACGGATCATAACACATAATAGGTGACTACAAACTTGCAAGATAGGATAAAGAACACTCATATATTGATAAAAACATAATAGGTTCAGATCTGAAATCATGGCACTCGGGCCCTAGTGACAAGCATTAAGCATAGCATAGTCATAGCAACATCAATCTCAGAACATAGTGGACACTAGGGATCAAACCCTAACAAAACTAACTCGATTACATGATAGATCCCATCCAACCCATCACCGTCCAGCAAGCCTACGATGGAATTACTCACGCATGGCAGTGAGCATCATGAAATTGGTGATGGAGGATGGTTGATGATGAGAATGGCGATGGATTCCCCTCCCCGGAGCCCCGAACGGACTCCAGATCAGCCCTCCCAAGAGGTATTAGGGCTTGTCGGCGGCTCCGTATCGTAAAACGCGATGATTTCTTCTCCCTAATTTTTTTATCCTCAAAACTCAATATATGGAGTTGGAGTTGGCGTCGGAGAGGCAACAGGGGGCCCACGAGGTAGGGGGCGTGCCCCCCACCCTCGTGGAGAGGTGGTGGGCCCCCTAGCCTTCATCTTTTGTAGGGTTTTTTCTTTTTTTCTGAAAAGTGGCTCCATGAAGTTTCAGGTCATTCCGAGAATGTTTGTTTCTGCACATAAATAACACTATGGTAATTCTGCTGAAAACAGCATCAGTCCGGGTTAGTTCATTCAAATTATGCAAGTTAGAGTCCCAAACAAGGGCAAACGTGTTTGGAAAAGTAGATACGACAGAGACATATCAGAGAACAAAGTCAGGGCGAGGTGCTTACTGGTCCACGGTGGCATAGTCCCGTGCCCTATCTAGGAGCACAGATCCCAAGGGCCTCACGGTCTGGGGCGCTGGTGCGCGGGCCCCAGGTGCAGATGAAAAAGCAGCAGCCGGCCCAGCGGCAGCACCAGACGGCGCCAGGGCAGGAGCGTCGCCCTGGGAGACTAGTGCCAACCTGCTCTTCATCGGAACCATGGTCGGCGACTTATTTGAGGGGGTGACCTTGGACCTTGTGGTGACCCCAGCAGGGGGTAGGAGCTCCCTCACCGGGTGGTCGCCGGCGTCGTCATCGTCAGCCAGGGCGCGGAGGAGATCGGCCTTGCACGAAGGGGTCTCCCCGATCCCCTCCGGGGTCGCCTCAGAGTCCTTCTCCTCCTCCCCATCAGAGTCGCCAGAAGACACCACCACCGGAGTCGTCGCCACTAGGGCCTCAGAGGGCGCCGGCGGCACGAGGCCACGTCCATCAAAGACAGGCATGGCGGCGACAACCTTCGCTCTGTCAGGGCGGTGGTACAGAGGAACAAAGGTGTCCGGAGGGTACCCCTGGTCGTCCCCGACCAGGGAGCGGAGAGCCGTGCGCAGTTCTTCGTCAGACAAGGCCTCGGGGCGCAGGCGAAGGTCGTCATCCTTGTCCCCGAGCTTCCACAAGGGGCGCGAGCGCGCCTGGAGCAGAGCCACGCGCTGCGATAGGAATTCCTTGATGATCATGGCCCCCGTCAGCTTCGCCGCATTTGAGTTGTCAGGCTTCAGATTGGCAGTCATCTTATCCAGCACATGCTCTGCCCGGGGGTCGGTGAGCTTCACATGGAACCACCCGTCGTGAGACATGGGCATCCCCGTCGGCAGCACTAGGCGGGGGTGGGAGCACTTAGCGTCCATCAGGACCTACTTTCTCCTGAAGCCCTTGGCCTTCTTCCCGGCCTTCGAGATCGCCTTGGTCTTTTTGGTCGCAATGAAGTTGGCGCACACCGAGCAATGGCCGCCCTTGATCCGGAGATAGAAGAAGTGGCGCAACAGCGCCATAGACAGCATCACCCCGACGTATGCCTCATAGTAGAAGGCGAAAATCGATAGAAGGAGGACAGAGTTGGGATGAGGATGGAGGGCATGCAGCTTGTAATGGCTGAGGATGGAGTAGAAGAAGTCAGAGAAGGGGGGAACCAACCCCGCCACAACGCTGCTCATGAAGAAGGGATAGAAGGTGCTGCCCGAGTCCCCCAGCTCGGCGGAGCCAACCCAAAGCATGGTCTTCCTCTTCTCGTCGCCGCCCTCCACCGTCATCAGGAGCGTGACGGTGAGGTTCTTCTTCGAGATGGTGGGCACGCTCAGGGCCGGCTCATACTAGGAGGGCGGAAGGGTGGCCTTTGCCTTCCTGGGCGCCATCAATGGCGGGCTTGGAGAAGGACTGGTGCAAATCTCGAGGCTTGGGAGCAAGGAGCAGGAAAGGGGATCTGGAGCAAGAGGAAGGCGAGCAATGAAAACACTGCGGCGCGCAATAGCCTTTTATCAGTTGGGCAGTTGCCGAGGCAGCATGGGGAAGCAGAGACACCGACGTCCCATCAAACGCCACGCGTCAATCAAGGCCGCAGGCTATTGGGGCCCGCGGTGCTCTGCACTTGACCCATGGCTTCACCGCAAAGCCAAGTACGAGCACGCCTTGGGCCTGGGGGCTAATGTCGGCGTCCTGGGAACGGGGGTACCCAGACTTGCCTGCCTGCGGCCCAGGGCGTGGCTCCACCAACGACCTGGTATGGCCCATCTTCATCAGCAAACAATCAAGACCGTCGCAAGGGGCCAAGCCTCGCGAGGCAAATGACACAAGACCTCCTCAGGGGCAGCCTCACTAGGCTGGCTCCCGAGGAGCGGAGATATCTATGAAAGGGGCACTCATGAGGAGCGCGTGACGTGAGCCATGACGACCAAGGCCAGGCAGGCGCCAGCGGGCGCAGAGTGCTAGTTTCCTCTTTGGTGCTAAAGAGGCAAGCGCATGCAAGGAGTCCCAAGGCATCCGGCAAAGGTTTCCATATCGATGCAATGAGACCAAGACCAGCAGGATGACAGGATGGAGGTCATCACAGAGCCCACGACGGCGTCACCACCAGAGCCTTTGGCAGGCGAAGACCACCTTTTGTCAGGATAGCTTGTACTAGCTGCCCCCCTTCAAATTGGCCGTTGTGGGATCCCTTCCCGCCTAATATTTGGGAAGAGGACCTAGGCCTCTATAAATAGGACTAGCCACCACCGTAGGGAGGCATCTCATCTTGGACTGGATCCATTCCAGCAAGCCCACCATACAAGCTCATCGAGCTCAAGAACACCTCTCCTCAGGAGGCAGTTCTTCCCTTGTACTTGTTCATTCCCAGCCTACAAGGCAATCCACCACACCACACTAGAGTAGGGTATTACATCGCAACGGTGGCCCGAACCAGTATAAACTCTTGTGTTCTGGGAGCTAGGCTTTGAGATCGTTGCGAGTGTATGAGCTAGGGGGAGAGAGATCTTCGTACGCACCCAAGTGTTCAAACCTCAAGGGTTTTGCCGAAACCCGTAATCTGATAGTGATGCTGTCAGGGGCCGGATGTCCGGGGGTTCGGGCCGGATGTCCGGGCTCTAGATCCATGGACGAACTCAAGGAACTCCGCATGGAAAAGGCAAAACCGGGGCAAAATTCTGGAGATTTTGTGGATGGAAATTGGGGAAAATATGGGGGTAAGCTAGATCTACCTGCAACACATGAAATCCACGGATCAAATCCAACAAAACTTCATCAGACCAACAAATCACAAAAAAAATTGGGGCTATTTTTGTGGGGAATTTTTGAATTACGGACAAAATCAACAAAACAAGGCTAGAAAAGACAACAGGGAGGCTCCGAAATCGTGATCAACATGGCTCATGATACCAAGATGATGTAGGGTGGAACCCTAGATGGACGATCTTTCACAAAAGGAGCGGATCCCTCGAAGAACACGATGGGAAAACACAAGAGAAACACTCAAACCAACAAGAACGATCACACATATGCTAGATCCAAGTACACATAGAGATCACACGATCCAAAGTCAACAAGGGACGATACAAAGGGTAACCGATTCTTCTCCGAAAGTAGGTCTTGATGGGGGGTCTTCTCCGTGAAGGAGGTCTTGAATCCAACGTGGATCTTCTCCGAAGAGGGGCCACAGTCTCTCTCAAGGAGTAGATCCATATGGATATGCAAAGCTTTATCTCAAGTATGAGCTAAACCAATGCTAGCCCTAGAAGGAGAGAGGAGGAGGAGTATATATAGTCTAGGTGGGCGAAGGGGTACACGGGCGTCGGCCCTTACACTGTACGCAGACAGGGGAGGCCGGATGTCCGGACATCGAGCCGGATGTCCGGGCTTGTGCAAGGGGCCAGATGTCTGGGCTAGCGTGGCCGGACGTCCGGGCTGGACGGGCTGGCCTTGACGCTCTCTGGATGGAGGGTGCCGGATTTTCGGGCTTCGGGCCAGATATCCGGGCCGGGCCGGATGTCCGGGGTCATGGCCGGATGTCCAGGGCCTGGAAGCTGTTCTTGACTCCTTCCGTTGGTTCTCTTCATCCGTGCACTTGGGGACTTGTTCATCCTGACGTGCATCTTCGGGAGGGTCATCTTGGTACCTGATCATGCATAACATTTCGGACTTAGGTAGTAGCCATGTCTCGAGAGGATCATATGTGATATCACTAAGGAGGGAAGTCACCTCGGTCTTGAGAGCTCTAGCTCTAGCTCGTGTCATATGTCCTCTTGGCACTTCGTGAGACGATGGCAGGTCCATGGGGATGACCATAGGATGCTCCTCATCACCTACCCTGCAGAACAACAGCTCGGTGAATTCCCATCTGGACTAGCAGTTCCACCTCCGTCACTCGCCCCATCTAACCACGACATATGTACAGTGTGTGCATAACTACGCACTTAAAATACCTTCGCCCACTTGTTCGACTAGGGTAGTAAAGGGAGAACTACTGCGATTGTGTTTCTGGTTCGTCCGGTCAAACACCTCAGTAGAGAAAGCCGAAAACTGGCTGTCATGATACAGCGAGAGCTGGTCGGCAATTCAGCGACTTGCTATAAATCTCTCATGATTTCTTCCATATTATACGAAGGACTGGCCTTCGTCCAGTCACGCGCCTAAGGCATCCCAGTTCGGATAGCCGCATACGCACCAGGGGCTGGTACCTAGTCTCACTGTCAAACTCCTATGGCTAAGTGAAAGCGATAAAGCCGCATAGTCCGATTGCCTAGTTCGCTGCGCAGACACCACCTTTACGAACCAAGACGTTGGGTCTAGTGTGATCGTGCGCTACCCAGAAAAGCCCAGTAGTATCTTTGTGGGGGCTAAAGCCGACGACTAGCAAACTTTCAGAATTAAAACGGCTACACAGGAGGAAAAAAATTCAGATAAAGGCATCAATATATTACAAACCATTGGTTCAGAAAACAAAGTCTAGAAAACCTGGATACATTCACTCAAACATGATATCCTTTGAGCATTAGCCCTCTACTATTCGGGCACCCTCCAAGACATCGTCAAAATATCGCTCTAGCTTGCGTTGGTCCTTGCCTTTGGGCGGGCCCTCGGTCGCCATGACGGTGGCCTTCATCTTTGCCCAGTGCATCTTGACACGGGCACATGCCATCTGCGCACCCTCTATGCACGCCGAGTGCTTTACAGCTTCGACTCAGGGCAGTACGTCGGTGAGTCGCTCCATTAGGCCGAATTAGCTGCTAGGAATGGGTTCGGTTGGCCACAGCCGGACTATGACGTCCTTCATGGCCAAGCCGGACATCCTATGCAGGTACGCCAGCTGCATCATCTGGTTGTTCAATAGCATCAGATGCTCTGGTGCCAGGAACTGTGACCGGAAGAGCTTCTCCGTTGTGTTCCCCTCCTGGGCCCGGAAGAACTGCGCAGCGTCGACAACACTCTTCGGAAGATCCGCAAAGGCGTCTGGGAACTCCGTAGTCGAGTGAGCAAGGCATCTCTTTGACCGCCAAATACACTCTGCAAAAGAAATGGCTTACCAGCCGCTATCTGTTCGGCCTGCCATATCTCCTCTCGAGCTGCCAGGGACTCGGTCCGTGCTTCCTGGGCCTCATTGAGGGCTTTGGAAAGATCGGCCACTTGGGCAATACTCTTCTCCTCTAATGCCTCTCACTTGTCGATGGCGTCCTTCAGCTCTTGCTCTACCTCCGCCACCCTCTCCTCGTGTTGGCGGCGGGCAACCTATTCGGTCTTTAAGTCCGCAGCCGCTTTGTCAGCCGTTGCTTTGATCGCTTTCGCCTGCTCCTTGGCTTGGGCAAGAGCGCTCTTAAGGGCCTCAACGTCGGTTGTTCTACCTACAAACGTAATCATCGCATGGCATGAGCTAAACTCTGAATTTGCATATCACTCCAGATATATATAAAAAAGAGAGCTCTTTTAAACATACCGTGTGCCTCATTGAACCGCTTGTTAATGTGGTCGATCTCATCATCAGCCAGCTTCAGCTTTCGATGGAGTTCGGAAACTTCAGCGGCCTGGGCTGTCTCCGCCAACAGGGAAGCCTGTTATCCAATAGACTTGTACGTCGCCTACTGTGATTCTCAATCCTCTGTTCGGCCTTTTTCAAAACCAAACAGAGTCTCAGGGGCTACTATATATATACATGCATATTTCCTTCATATGAAAAAGCTTCTAAGAGTATTACGCCGCATACCTCGAAGCCTGTTAGCAGGTTGGTAAAGGCTTCATTCAGCCTGCTCTTTGCTGACTGAACCTTCTCAACCACCGGGTGTGGTGCTCCTCCACAATGGCAGCACGTCATAGTGCCACTACCAGAGTCGTCGCCGTCGAAGTCGATGCTCCCCCTCCTTCGAAGGGGGTTGCTCGCTCGATTCCGAAGCCACATGGTTCTCCAGAATAGTGTTCGGCTGGGGGCCGGACTGGTCAGGGCCCCTGCCGTCGGTCTCCATGGGGGTTGCACCCCCCATGTTCTCGGCAGCCGAAGCCTCACCCTCGGGTGCTGTCGTGGCAGCCTAGCTCACCCCTCCGCGGCCTGGAGAGGTCCTTCTGGACAACAACTCCATGTCATCCACATCAGTAGGCGGAGAAGCTCACGGAGGCATCTCGCTCTCCACCATCTCAGGCGGCAGAGAGCTCCCCTCGGATAATGAATGGTTGGGGAGGTCGCGAGGAGGGCTGAAATACACAACATAATATGTTATATTAAAATCATAGAGGACTGAATACTTGTAACGAATCCTTTTGGTACTTACGATTCGGCCAGGGGATTCGCCCTGGGGCGCCTCTTGGGGATGTGTTCGGCATCCAAATCTGAATCATCCGAGAGGGTTATCTTCCCCCTCTTGGACACCCCCTCCTACGGGTCTGTGGAGGCTGCCCTTTTCCTTTTCCTCCCCTTGAGGGGAGAGTCGCTTTCCACCTCCTCCTACTCCTCTTCGTCTTCATCTCCCTTGTAGGAGGAGGGGATTTCATTTCTCCGGACACCCCGTCCGAAGTACCCTTACGACGGGGGCCGCCCTTGGCCTCCTTGCCCTTCTTCTCCGTTGCCTGATAGGGCACCGGCACTAGCATCTTCGTTAGCTGGGGAGTGGGAGGATCTTCACACAGTGGAGCCGGACCACTCTGCCTTTGCTATCTAGCCCTGTGCAAGGGACGGAAAACTCATTATGCATGAGGATTTATGGACCAAAGGTATGTTCAGGAATTATGCACTTACGGGAGTGGCCGGATTCTTGCTATCAAGGCCGATGTAATCGGTCTTCTTCGGCCATGTCTTCTGGGCCTTGAAGAGCAGCTTCCAGATCTCTTCGTGCGTTGTGCCGAAGAAGCGCTTCAGGGTCCGGGGACCTTCCGTATTGAACTCCCACATATGGAGAGGCCGGAGTTGGCAGGGGAGGATCCGGCGGAAGAGCATCACCTGAATCATGTCAGTGAGACTAGTGTTCTTGCTTATCATGTTTTTATGTGCTTTTGCAGCGTCAGCACTTCCGCGGTCGACCCCAAGTCCTGACCCTTGTTGGTCCATGACGCGAGCCGCATAGGGGGTCCGGATCTAAACTTAGGAGTGGCCGCCCATCTGGCATCGCGGGGTTCGGTGATGTAGAACCACTCTGCTGCCACACCTTGACGGTCTCCATGAAGGCCCCTTTAGGCCAAGTGGTGTTGGGGAGCTTGCTCACCATGGCGCCGACGTAGTCTGCATGCTACCCGTTGACCACCTTTGGCTTCACATTGAAGACTTTTAGCTATAGGCCGAAGTATGGGGGGATGCGGAGTAGCGCCTCGCACACGACGATAAACGCCGAGATGTTGAGGATAGAATTTGGGGCTAGATCATGAAATTCTAGCCCATAGTAGAACATGAGGCCGCAGACAAGGGGGTGGAGGGGAAACCCTAGTCCGCGGAGGAAGTGAGGAATGAACACAACCCTTTTGTCGGGCTCCGGGGTTGGGATAACCTGCTTCATGGCAGGGAGCCTGTGTGCGATGTCCGCGGACAGGTACCCCGCCTCTCGGAGCTCCTTGACATCGTTTTCCGTGACGGAGGAGGCCTCCCACTTGCCCTTCGAGCCGGATCCAGACATGGCTGGTGAGGTTGGTGGCGGTGGGAAAGATTGAAGCTTGGGCGTTGGAGCTTGAGGATGGGAAGCAAGAGAAGGAAGAAGGCGTGGGGTGATGAGGACGTGAGTACCTTGGATATGACCAAAAATATTGCATATATGTATATTTGTGAGGTGATTTGTAATGCAAACTATGCAATAATTTATTTATGTCATCCAGGACAAAAATACTTCACAGACTTTTGTGTCATGTCTAATTACAAGTGTATGGGACATTTGTGCAATCCACATATGAAGATAAGGGAAAAAGAGCAGTATATGTGATGTACAAAAAGTCCTCTAACGTCACTTTTGGGCCAAGAGAAGATAGAGTCCAAGTCTCTCATGTTCTGGATTCAGATTCGGACTGCACAGACATAGCTTACTCAAAGCACCAATAACTCTTTGATACAAACTCCGAATTGGGTGATACTTTTTTGTTGGAAAGTTGATTTCGTGCACTTTCCAACACACTGGATTCACCTTCAAATTCGTTCGGAGCATTGAGTTATGGATGAAACAATCTAATGTTGCAGCAGAATCCGAGTCAAACTATAAGTCCAAAGGTGTTGCATCACCTCCACTTGGGCCCATGAGCCTTGTACCACCTAGGGTTGGTTTTAGGATGCCTTGGGACGTCCTCCCACCTCCTTGGCCTCCACCCCTTGCTCCTATATAAGTAGATCCATCTAGTAGCTTTTTGCTTGGGATTTGTTTAGTTAAAAGTTAGCCATTGCAACTTCGTGTACTTCGTTTGTGTCCAACGACCAGACCAAGACCGCTTTCGGATCCCCACCTTTATCAATACTTCAGCTATATTCGCAGTATTCAGATTGCGTTATCATATTCTTGCTTGTTCTTCGATTGCTTGCAGGAATAGACCTTCGTGGTTAGGTTGATCGTCCTCCGGCGTGGTCAATAACCTCTCGGAGTTGGTTTAGCGATTACTAAGGCGCAATGTTGTGCATGTTTGTAGTCGGATCATCAATGTCATCTCCACCAAATCGATAGTTATCATCTCATCGAAAGATCGGGAACCTCGCCTCTATCAACTGGTATCAGTTTTCAGGTTGCTTGGTGAGAATTTCCAGTTTTTCCTAGATTAGATTTATTTTCTTACCTATTGTCCAAGAAAAAGCCACAATAAAAGTTAGATCAATTCATCCTCTGTCCAAGCTAGTCTGAGCCTTTGCAATTTTCTTTTCATTGCTTGCATAGTTGAATTATCAGTTGCATTGTCGCCTCAAGTTGCTGGTCTTAGTTTCTAGTTCGTTTAGAGTTTCGAGTTCTATTCACATTAGTCACGCCGCCGCTACATCGTTATCCCTTCTGTTGTCCACCACCCATCCATGATTTTCACCACGTGCTACCCACTGTTCACATCTTTGCTTGATCCAATCTGTATCTTATCTAGTTTGTTGTGGAAAGAGGGAGAGAGAAAAAAAGACAGAGAAAAAAAAGAGAGAAAAAAAAGTCAGAGAAAAAAAGAGAGAAAGAAAAAGAAAAAATCATGAGGAAAAAAAGAGAGAAGAAAAAAATTCAGATTTATCTAGATTCAATCTCGTAGTTGAATTCGGATTGAAATCTGTTCTGTGCACTGTTCAGTAAAACATGCATAACTTCCTAATACAATGTCCGTTTTGCATCCATGAGTACTCAAATGAAAGCTAATGACGAGCCGCATCTAGTAGTTGTAGAAACAAGTTCAATATTTGGCACCTTAAAATCGGCTTCTAAATAGGTCGTTTTGCCCTTCGAAGTTCACAAACACAGCTTATTCCAGTTTTTTAGGCCAGTTTTAGAATTTTTTGACTCCTCATATCAACTCGGAATTGAGTGATTCTTTTTGCATTTGAAAGATTGAGTCAGTGCCATTCTTGAGAAAAATTATTAGGAAATTGGCACAAACTTTTCGAGAGAAAAGTTGGAGAGAAAGTTGTTGTTATATCCTGCTTGGTTGTTGTTTCACATCATTATCTTTACTGCTATTGTGATCTTCACTTATATCTTGCTGTCCAGAGCTACATCATATCCTTTATTGACGCTAGTTGTGCTACGCCGTGACCTCATTAGTGTTCTAGGCTCGCATCTCTAGTTCGGAGTTGTTTGACACCGCAGGTTGCATGTCACCACCTGCTGCATGGTAAGAACTTGTAATATATTTAAATTTGTTATACTGTGAGCGTTGTACCACCACATCCTAGTAGTTAATAGGAACATTATTCTCGGATTTTGTTTTTTGTTTTCTACTAACTATGGCAGGTTTCGGAGTTGTTAGTTCCTGGGCTTCATTTATCGTGGGAGATTTGCCATCACATAAGAAAATACAACAACCGTCACAAGAGCAACAACAACAGAATGCACAAAATCACGTTAATGTTTCCATGCCACCATTTACTGGTCGTTTTAAGCCTGATTTATATATTGAATAGGAGTATGAAATAAATGCTATATTTGCTTCCCATAATTTTGATGAGCGTGGACAATTTCAAGCTGCGGTTAGTACTTTCAGTAGCTTTGCTTTAGTTTGGTGGAGTGAATATTGTCGGTTAAACCCTGATTTTATACCTACTACTTGGGATGATTTAAGACTTGTCATGAGAGATAGATTCGTTGATGTTTATTATACTCGTGACATGATTAAAAATTACAACATTTAAAACAAGGCATTGACGCGGTAACAAAATATTACGATGATTTACAAACTACATGGTCGCACTCATTTTTAGAAGAAAGTGAAGAAGATTTTCTAGATAGATTTTGGGGAGGATTAAACTGTGATATTCGAGAGATACTAGTTCATGAAGAGTGTTATCCTATGGACCATTTGTTTCATCTTGCTTGCAAAGCTGAACAGGAAATAAAACGACGTGTTGCCCATGAGGAGAACAAGCGCGCAGTGCACATTCCAAGAGTTGGTACAAATGTTTCTTCAGCTACTAGGCGTACTATGACAACCACATTCGTTGTTGTGGGGACTACATCATCTCCACCATGTGACACATCACCACCAAGAGTGTCTACATCGTCTGAGTTGGTCATAAGAGGTAATGACAAAGGTACAGATTTTCCACTTTCGCATGAAAATGATGCACGTCTAGTTAACTTGAATACATCATGTGTTGAGTTACCTATTGATTTGAGCACACCAGCTAGTTTAGAGAATCGTGTTACTATCATGAATGTGTCATGTGATCAAACAGCTGAAATACCAACATTTTTAGTGCACCCATTGAATGAACTGTTGATGCAAAAGAACCAATGTTTAATCATTTTGATATGACCTCTAATCTTGGTGATGATTCTGTGTCCAATGACTTACTGCATGTTTGCTTATTCAAGCATGTTGTAGCATGTAAATTTGATGCAAGTAAGGTTTATTCACCAATATTGGGATGGTTTAATGATGAACATTGTCAATCTTTTGAAGCATGTTGTAGCATGTAAATTTGATGAACATGTGCAAACTAAGTTGCAATAATTTCATGCCATCTACTTCTTGTGATAATTTTTTGGCTTTAGATTTTATGAATTATGGAAGTTACTCATGTATACATGTGTCCTATGTGCAAAAATCAAGGGAAGTAAAAATGGATGACATATACATATACAACATGTACACCTTGTCTCTTTTCTTAGCCACATTTCAGATTAAGCGACGCCAAGGACGACATTGTTACCAAGAAGGGGAAGATGATCAGGACATGAGTACCTTGGGTATGATGAAAAATATTGCATACATGTATATTTGTGAGGTGTTTTCTAATGCAAACTATGCAATAATTTATTTATGTCATCCAGGATAAAAATACTTCACAGACTTTTGTGTCATGTCTAATTGTAGGTGTATGGGACATTTGTGCAATCCACATACGAAGATAACGGAAAAAAGAAGTTTATGTTCTATTCAAAAGGTCCTCTCACGTCACTTTTGGGCCAAGAGAAGATAGAGTCCAAGTCCATCACGTTCTGGATTCAGATTTGGACTGCACAGACATACCTGATTCAAAACGCCAATAACTCTTTCATACAGACTCTGAATTGGGTGATTCTTTTTTTGTTGGAAATTAGATTTCGTGCACTTTCCAATACAATTGGATTCACCTTCAAATTCATCTGGAGCATTGAGGTATGGACGAAACGATCTGACATTGCAGTAGAATCCGAGTTAAACTACAAGTCAAAAGTTGTTGCATCACCTCCACTTGGGCCCATGAGCCTTGTACGGCCTAGGGTTGGTTTTAGCATGCCTTGGGACGTCCTCCCACCTCCTTGGCCGCCACCCCTTGCTCCTATATAAGTAGATCCATCTAGTAGCTTTTTGCTTGGGATTTGTTTAGTTAAAAGTTAGCCATTGCAACTTCGTGTACTTCGTTTGTGTCCAACGACCAGACCAAGACCGCTTCTGGATCCCCACCTTCATCAATACTTCATCTATATTCACAATATTCAGATTGCATTATCATATTCTTGATTGTTCTTCGATTGCTTGCAGGAATAGACCTTCGTGGTCAGGTTGATCATCCTTCGGTGTGGTCAATAACCTCTCGGAGTTGGTTTAGCGATTCCTAAGGCGCAATGTCGTGCATGTTTGTAGTCGGATCATCAAAGTCATCTGCACCAAATCGATAGTTATCATCTCATCAAAAAATCGGGACCCTCGCCTCTATCGGTGGGGAGGAAAAAAAGGGATCTTTATCCACTTATATAGGCAGTGAATATCAAGCGCCCCCACCTCGAGCCTTAAAACTCACCTATTCCCAAGGGGTCATGCGAATGGCATGGTTGGATTACCCAAGCCCGTATTGATGAGGATCACGTGATAAGCGGACACAATCTTTGTTTTGACAAGACGTGTCAATATAGGCCGCGCCTCGAAACGCGAAGCGGGAGGCGAAAAACTGTTTAAAATGTTAAAGAGGCCAGATGTGGCGTTTGGCCGAAAAGTTGTCACTTGACAAGCATTATTTTGATTACATATTTTTGCCTTCGTGGTTGAGGGTTGTGACTGTCATGTAGAGCCGGATACAGTTCTTTTATTCAGAATATTGCTTTGAAGTATTTGGGAGGAGGAACCCGCCTTGCAATGCCGAAGACAAGCTCTGTGCCGAACATATCGTCATTGAAGACTGGTTTAGGGGCTACTAAGGGAGTCCTGGATTAGGGGGTCCTCGGGTGTTCGGGTTGTGTGCTATGGGCCGGACTGATGGGCGTGAAGCTACAAGGTAGAAGACCTTCCACCGTGTCCGGATAGGACTCTCCTATGCGTGGATGGCAAGATTGGCGTCCGGATGTATAGTTTCCTTTTTCTGCAAGCCGACTCTATACAACCCTAGGCCCCTCCGGTGTCTATATAAACCGCTGGGTTAGTCCATAGAGGCTATCAGAATTCATATATGCTAGACATCTAGGGTTTAGCCATTACGATCTCGAGGTAGATCGACTCTTGTAACCCCTATACTCATCAAATACAATCTAGCAGGACATAGGGTTTTACCTCCATTAAGAGGGCCCAAACCTGGGTAAACTTCGTGTTTCCTCTGTCCCTTGTTACCTTCAATCCTCAGACGCACAGTTCAGGACCCCCTACCCAAGATCGGTCGGTTTAGACACCGACAAACATCACATCCTCATATGCATCTAATCTATGTGGATGAAGTTTGTGTATTATTTAATCTTACAGGTTTTCCCAAGGATGAAGTCAAGAAGAAGGTCTTCCATTTATATTTGAAGGAGAAGGCGTTGACATGGTATAGGCTATGCGATGATATTAGGACTTGGAACGATAATTGATTGAAATTGGAATTTCATAAGAAGTTTTATCATATGCATCTAGTTCATCGTGATCGGAATTATATTTATAATTTTTGGCCCTGTGAAGGAGAAAGTATCTCTCAAGCTTGGGGGAGGCTTAAGTCAAAGTTATACTCATGCACCAATCATGAGCTCTCAAAAGAAACTATCAGTCAGAATTTTTATGCTTGGCTTTCTCGTAATGATCAATCCATGCTTGATACCTCTTGTACTAGTTCTTTTGTAAAGAATACTATTTAATTCAAATGGGATTTATTGGAAATAATTAAACGCAACTCTGAAGATTGGGAACTCGACGAAGGTAAGGAGTTAGGTATAAATCTTAAGTTTAATTGTGTTAAATCTTTTATGGATATCGATGCTTTTCGTGAATTTTGCACTAAATATGGACTTGACTCTGAGATAGTAGCTTCTTTTTGTGAATCATTTGCTACTAATGTTGATCTCCCAAAGGAGAAGTGGTTCAGATATCATCCTCTCATTGAAGTAAAAATAGTAGAACCTATTAGAGTTGAAGAAGAAACTATTAATTATAATGTTGATCTTGTTGTTCCTACTGCTTATATTGAAAAATCACGTTTTCATGTTAGGATAAAGGACAATGCTAAAGCTTCAACTGTAGTTCGCAAGAGTTATACTAGAACACCTACACCCCCCCTGAACAAATTAAAGTTGAACCTAGTATTACTATGGTTAAAGATCTCTTGGTCAATAATATTGATGGGCATGTTATTTATTTCTGTGATGAAGTTGCTAGAATTACTAGACCTAATACTAAAGATAAACATAGACGTGTTGTTTCTGTTAAAATAGGAGATCACTTTTATCATGGTTTATGTGATGTGGGTGCTAGTGTGAGTGCAATTCCTTTTACTTTATATCAAGAAATTATGAATGATATTGCACCTGCTGAAATATTGATGTCACTACTAAGCTTGCCAGTAGAGATACCATATCACCAATTGGGATTGTTAGAGATGTTGAAGTCTTGTGTGGGAAAATAAAATATCCTACTGATTTTCTAGTTCTTGGTTCTCCACAAGATGACTTTTCTCCCATTATATTTGGTAGACCTTTCTTGAACAATATCAATGCTAAATAGACTGTGAAAAAGAAATTGTTGCTGTAAGTTTTGGGTATGTGTCTCATGATTTTAATCTCTAAATTTTGTAGACAACCTCATGACAAGGAATTGCCTAGTAAGGATGAAATTATTGGTCTTGCTTCTATTCATGTGCCTCCTACTGATCCTTTAGAACAATATTTGCTAGACCATGAAAATGATATGTTTATGAATGAAAGGAAGGAATTGGATGAAATATTCTTTAACCAAATGCCTGTTTTGAAACATAATTTGCCTGTTGAAATCCTTGGGGATCCTGCTCCACCCAAGGGTGATCCCGTGTTTGAGCTTCAGCAATTACCTGATACTTTGAAATATGCTTATCTTGATGAAAAGAAGGTATATCATGTTATTATTAGTGCTAACCTTTCAGATCATGAAGAAAGGAGATTATTGAAACTCTGAAGAAGCATTGTGCCACTATTGGATATACTCTTGATGATCTTAAGGGCATTAGTCCCACTCTATGTCAGCACAAAGTTAATATGGAGCCTGATGCTAAGCCAGTTGTTGATCACCCACTGGTGCGCGTCGGTGCTATACAAACAGTTTTTAACCCCTTTTCGCGACGACATTTAGAACCGCCGCCTAGTGAATGACGGTGATAGGGGGTCCTTCCCACATGACCAGAAACCGTCGGTGATAGGGACTCTACTGTACTCCTACTCGTTTGTGCTTGCATTGCCATCGCACTTGGTATTCGGTGGTGCTACGTTTACGACGCGTGGCCCATCACAAATGGTTCACTATTATAGAACATGTATGATAAGCATACAATCACACACATTCACTTTTCCCAAACTGCATGCGATAACTAATTAAGAAGATTAGCTAATCGTCGTACGAGTGTCGGATAGGATTACAAAACGTCGGACCGTCATAACATCGTCGTACATGACAACTATCACACCCGATATTCTATGGTGCAACATTTACGATGCATACTTCATCGGAAACAGTTCATGGTTGTCAATCGTGTACGATAAGGCAACTAACAGAAACGTTTAATTTGCCCGCACTGTTTGTGATATTGTCTGACATCGCACACACTTTGCAAACGACAACTGCGTGCATGCTTGCACACGTTTCCTCTCTGTGAACCGTCTCCGATTATGGTGTATATCGCAAACATTTGTGTTTTACCAACCGTGTGTGCCGTAACGACCTGGGGAGTGTAATTTCACCATAATTTAATTGCTGCTATTTCAAATTGTACCAGATTTGAATGTATGCTACAAATTATTCATATCCATCAAGTTCAAACAACCAATGCATTATTCGATTCATAGGTACATATGTTCAAGAATTACATAAGAAACAAATAAAGAATGATGAACCACATTTGTATAATTGTAGTATTAAAGACGGTAAAGAAATAGGCGAAATGCATTCTGGTTGCTGAACAAGGTGAAGCGGAATGCCCATATTGTGCTCTCCTCCATGTAGAAGGCACGCACGACTCTAGTCCAACCCCTTGTGATGGCCGACTGCCCATCGTTCGTGATCTTCATGAAAACATCTAGATAATCATCGTGTTCTGGTAGAAATACTATAACCTTTGCATGCCCACCAATCATGTAGTTTGAGAGGTAATCTTGAGTAAACTGCTTTGGCAACCACTGCAAAGGAAAAAGATTCAGACATTGTCATCTAACACAACTCATTATGTGTAGTAAAAAAAGGTTGCAGTGTTCTTACTTACCATCCTGCAGTTCACTGTTGTCTTAGATAAAGTGTAAACAAATAGTTTAATTGCCATATTTGGACCCATTTTACAAACAATCTTTATCAGCTTCCTCACTTGATGTTGGTTCATCGATATCTCATTGCGCCATACGCAGAAAGGGTCGAAGCGCGGATCTTTACCAATGACATATGTACCTAAAAGCAAGTTAATATTAGAAGCTAAACATCAATTGCATAATGATGTAGTAAAACACTCTGTGATAATATCTTATAACATCCAATGTACTAACATATTAGATGAATTAACATCTTATATTATGGGCCGGAAGGAGTTTAGTGCATTCTTACAAATTATCGGCTGATTAACTGCTGTTGTATCCATGGGTTACAGTTAGTTTGAGCTAGTCCGGGCTCAAATGGCCCTAAAGTATATCTAAACATGATGGATACTTTGAGCTAGTTGCATCTATAACCCACCCGAAAAAACTATCCAACCCAAGAGGTGCTAATTGGAGCTAGTTCTCCTAGTGCATTTATTGTCAATCTAACCCTGCCATCCAAACAACTCTTTGGATGGAGTTAGTTTAGGGTTAGTCATGAGCTAGAAACTAATTCTAACCTTTAGCTAAGTTGAGTATCCAAACAAGGTTGTGTTGTTGTTGCTACTGCTCTTCTACGTATATCTAGACATCATCAGAACATTAATGTAACACTCTTCCTTGTTGCTATGTAGCCTAGGATTGCATATTTAGACATTAAGTACAGTGCAAGTTGCTATGTAGCCTCAGATATATTACATATGGTCGTAGGTAAGCTAACAATAAATGGGCCGCAGATATATGCAGTTAAAAGTCTGATTCACCGATTAGTCCTGATAGAGGCGAAGGTGTCCCGATGTTTCGATGAGATGGTGGCTATCATTTTTTGTGGGAGTCGACCTTGACGATCCGACTATGAACATGCAAGACGTCGCGCCTTAGCAATCACTAAACCAACTTCCAAGGGGTTATTCACCACACCGCAGCACGATCAACCTGACCACGAGGGTCTGTTTCCTGCGAGCAAACGAAGAACAAGCAAGAAACTAAGATTGCAATTTGGATATTGCGAATATAAGAGGAAAGCTTTATTAATGCAGGTGGGGTTCTGTGATGCCTTTGTCTGGTCGTTGAACACAAACAAAGTACGCGAAGTTGCAGCTATGGTGAACTTGTAATCTAAACAAAACTCCAAGTCTAAACGATGCCCTAAGGGCTATATATATGGAGGAGAGAGGGGGGAATTTCCTAGCCCTTGGAGGAGGGGTCCGAAACCAAACCTAACTCTTGTTTCCCCACACATACGGACTCTAAAAGCAGCCTATAATCAAGTATTTCGAAATTAGATGGGCCTGACCCAAAAATAAGGTGACGCAGCACCTACAATAGCCTCTGGACGAAATTTATGAAGTGGCATCTTATATACTTCGTCCAAAGCTTCATGCACTCATTATGGTGGCTTCAAAGTCCTAGAATCATCACTTGTAACTCCGTTCTTGTTCCGCTTGCGCAAGCCATCATCTCCATGCTTGAACATTCTCCAAGGTTCATCTTTCTTGTCCAAGCTAGGCCCTTCATTTGTAAGCAAAACAAATGTATCCAATCTAGGCAGCATCATATTCTCATGAACATTAGAATCGTTACCAAGAAACAAAAGTACCTGATAATTTAGTTAGCGTGTGCGAGCTCTAATAATTGGTCCAGTATGTATAGTAGCAGGGACTGTGGGTGTAACAATGGTATTGATGTCCTCATCATCCTGCCCTTCTTGAAATGAAGTCGTCCTCGACGGAAGCTCATCTTCCTCACCCAAATAAGGCTTCAAATCTACAATGTTAAAAGTGGGACTAACCCCAAAATGTATAGGCAGCTCAAGTTTATATGCATTATCATTTATTTTCTCTAACACCTTAAAAAGACCATCAGCACATGGCATTAGCTTTGATTTGCGCAAATTAGGAAACCTATCCTTACGCAAATGTAACCAAACAAGATCTCCAGGTGCAAACACAACATGTTTTCTACCCTTATCTCCAGCAAGTTTATATTTAGCATTCATATGCTCAATGTTTTCCTTAGTTAACTCATGCATTTTAAAATCAATTCAGCACGTTCTTTAGCATCAAAATTAACCTTCTCCAAAGATGGAATAGGCAACAAAGCAATAGGTGCACGAGGTAGGAAACCATACACAATTTCAAAAGAGCACATTTTAGTAGTAGAATGTAGTGAACGATTATAAGAAAATTCAATATGAGGCAAGCATTCTTCCCACATATTCTTATTATTCTTCAAAATAGCCCTGAGCATAGTAGACAATGTTCTATTGACTACTTCAGTTTGTCCATCAGTTTGGAGGTGACAAATAGTACTAAAAAGCAGTTTAGTCCCCATCTTAGCCCATAAACATCTCCAAAAGTGGCTAAGAAATTTACTATCACGATCTATAACGATAGTACTTGGCACACCATGAAAGCGAATAATTTCATGAAAGAACAAATTAGCAACATTAACAGCATCATCGCTTTTATGACATGGTATAAGTTGTGCCATTTTCGAGAATCTATCCACGACAACAAATATGCTATCCCTCCCCTTCTTTGTTCGAGGTAAATGTAAAACAAAGTCCATAGATATATCCTCCCAAGGAACACTAGGTATAGGCAAAGGCATATATAAACCATAAGGATTGAGCCGTGACTTAGCTTTTTGACATGTAGTGTAGCGAGCAACAAAATGCTCAACATCCCGTCTCATCTTTGGCCAAAAGAAATGTGTAGCAAGTACGTCCTCCGTCTTCTTCATGCCAAAGTGTACCAATAACCCTCCTCCATGCGCCTCCTGCAACAACAAAAGATGAACGGAGCTAGCTGGAATGCATAGCTTGTTAGCACGGAACACAAATCCATCATTAACGATGAACTTGTTCCACATTCTTCCATCTTTACAATTCTGCATTACATTTTTAAAATCAACATCATGCACATATTGATCTTTGATGGTCTCTGAACCAAATAGTTTGAAGTCAAGTTGTGAAAGCATAGTATAGCAACGAGACAATGCATCAGCAATAACATTTTCTTTACCCTTCTTGTATTTAATGACATAAGGGAACGTCTCAATGAAGTCAACCAATTTAGCATGTCTACGATTCAGTTTAGCATGACTTTTAATATGTTTCAAGGATTCATGATCAGAATGTATAACAAATTCTTTGGGCCATAAATAATGTTGCCATGTCTCTAAAGTCCGAACAAGAGCATATAATTCTTTATCATAAGTAGAATAATTCAGACTAGGCCCACTCAATTTTTCAGAAAAATATGCAACATGTTTTCCATCTTGTAATAACACACCTCCTAATCCAATTCCAGTAGCTTCGTATTCAAGCTCAAAAGTCTTATTAAAATCAGGAAGTTGGAGTAAAGGAGCATGTGTCAACTTATCTTTCAGTATCGTGAAGGCTTCTGCCTGTGCGGTACCCCAAACAAAAGGCACATCCTTCTTTGTAAGCTCATTGAGAGGTGCAGCAATGGTGCTGAGATCTCTCACAAAATGCCTATAGAAGCCAGTGAGGCCAAGGAAACTCCTGACTTGTGTGACCATCTTGGGCTGCGACCAACTCTCAATAACTTCAATCTTGGCTTTAGCAACTTCAATTCCCTGTGGAGTAACAACATACCCAAGAAAAGAGACTCGGTCGGTGCAAAAGGTGCACTTCCCAATGTTACCAAGCAAACGTGCATCACGTAGAGCAATAAAAACAACACATAAATGTTGGAAATGTTCCTCCAAAGATTTGCTATAAATCAGTATATCATCTAAATAGACTACCACAAATCATCCAATGAAAGAACGTAAAACATTGTACATTAATCTCATGAAATTACTAGGTGCATTAGTTAACCCAAAAAGCATGACTAACCACTCATATAAACCAAACTTAGTTTTAAATGTCGTTTTCCATTCATCTCCCAATTTCATACGAATTTGATGGTATCCACTACGCAAATCACCTTTGGAGAATATTGTAGAGCCACTCAATTCATCAAGCATATCATCTAGCCTAGGAATAGGATGACGATAACCAATAGTAATATTATTAATGCCTCTACAATCAACACACATACGCGATGTACCTTCCTTTTTCGGCACTAGAATAATAGGAACAACACAAGGACTAAGTGATTCACGTATATAATCTTTGTCGAGCAGCTCCTGGACTTGACGCATAATCTCCTTCGTCTCCTCTGGATTGGTATGGTATGGTGCACGGTTGGGCAGCGAAGCATTGGGAATTAAGTCAATCTGATGCTGAATCCCTCGAATAGGTGGTAATCCCGGTGGCACATTTTGTGGAAAGACGTCAGCAAACTCCTGCAAAATGTTAGTAACAGCAGGACGCAAAGAGGAAGGCACGTCCTCGAATGAAAATAACGCCTCTTTGCACACAAAAGCATAGCAAACAGATTTGCTAAAATCTATATCATCAATATCAGATTTGGTGGCAAGTAAACATGCAGTTTTCAATTTAATTTCAGAAGCGACACTAGATGGTTTATTATTAGGCTTCATTTGTTGCTCAAATTCTTTTGCCACAATCTAATTTCAACTCTTATTTTTCTCCTGTTTTGCTTTATTACCTCTATTAATATCATCTTTAAAAATGGAATCAGGAGACATAGGAAGCAAAGTAATATGTTTATCCTTATGAACAAGAATATCCTGATTCTTTCCACCATGGTGTACAGAATTTTTATCAAATTGCCATGGTCTACCAAGTAATAATGAACATGCTTGCATGGGTACCACATCACAATCAACATAATCAGCATATGTAGAGATACTAAAATGCACACGAACACTACGTGTTACCTTAACCTTGCCACTGTTGTTGAACCATTGGATGTAGTAAGGATGTGGATGTGCTCTTGTGGTGAGAGATAGCTTCTCCACCATCTTCATGCTAGCCAAGTTGTTGCAACTCCCTCCATCTATGATGACGCGAACAGAACGTTCCTTCACAACTCCCTTTGTATGCAACAAATTATGCCTCTGATTTTGCTCAGCTTGTGTGACCTACACACTCAAAACACGTTGAGCAACTAAACATTCATACCCGTCAGCATCTTCAGTGATGAGGACATCAATACCATTGTTACACCCACAACCCTTGCTGCTATGCATACTAGACCAATTACTAGAGCTCGCGCACGCCAATTAAATTACCAGGTACTTTCATTTCTTCATAACGATTCTAATGTTCATGAGAATATGATGTTGCCTAAATTGGATACATTTTTTTACTTACAAATGAAGGGCCTAGCTTGGACAAGAAAGATGAACCTTGGAGCAAGTTCAAGCATGGAGATGATGGCGTGCGCAAGGGGAACAAGAACGGAGTTACAAGTGACGATTCCAGGACTTTGAAGCCACCATAATGAGTGCATGAAGCCTTTGATGAAATATACGATGCCACTTCATAAATTTTGTCCAGAGGCTATTATAGGTGCCGCATCACCTTATTTTTGGGCCAGGCCCATATAATTTCAAAATACTTGATTATAGGCTGTTTTTAGAGTCTGTATGTGTAGGGAAACAAGAGTTAGGTTTTGTTTCCGACCCCTCCTCCAAGGGTCACGAAATTACACCCTCTCTCCTCCATGTATAGAGCCCTTAAGGCATCGTTTAGACTTTGGGTTTTGTTTAGATTAAAGTTCAGCATAGATGCAACTTCGCGTACTTCGTTTGTGTTCAACGTCCAGACAAAGGCGTCATAGAACCCCGCCTTGATCAATAAAGGTTTCCTCTTATATTCGCAATATCCAGATTGCAATCTTAGTTTCTTGCTTGTTCTTCGTTTTCTTGTAGGAAACATACCTTCATGGTCAGGTTGATCGTGCCCCGGTGTGGTCAATAACCTCTCGGAGTTGGTTTAGCGATTGCTAAGGCGCGACGTCTTCGCACGTTCGTAGTCGGATCGTCAAAGTCGACTTCCTCCAAAATGATAGACACAATCTCAACAAAAGACGGGACGCCTTTTCCTCTATCAAGTGGTATCAGATTTCCAGGTTTATCAGTGAGATTTTACAGTTTTTTGTAGTTTAGGTCATCATATCCCAACCAATAGTCCACGAAAAGTCTGTTCTTCGCACGTTCGTAGTCGGATCGTCAAAGTCTGTTCTTCATACCTATAGTCCACGAAAAGGCCAAAAAAATATTGTTAGTTCATCATATCCCAACCAATCTGAGCCTTTGCATAGTCTTTTTAGAGTTTTTCTTTGTTCAATTTGCGGTTGCATCATCGTGTCGAGTTGCTGGTCTTAGCGTCTAGTCCCTTAGAGTTTCGAGTTCTGTTCACAGGTTATCACGCCGCCGCCGCACCATCGTCATCATCATTGCCATATACCACCACCCCACCATATACATCACCGCTGCCATATACAACCACCAATCCGAGTCCACATATACCCATATATAACCACTAATCCGAGTCCACATATACCATCGCCATATACCACCACCAATTCGAGTCCAGATATACTATCGCCATATACAACCACCAGTCCGAGTTCCACCAGATTCATCTCTGCCACCAGTCCGAGTCCAGTATTTGTTGCTTTGTTTTCGAGTTCCAGATCACGCGGTACTTCGAGTCGTGACCAAGTCGGACTCCCCAATTTCTGTGCTACCCTCAGTAGAAAAATAGTTCCAAACTAAAAAAAACTAAGTTCGGAAAATTCTGGCTAGGCAGTTTTTAGATCATTTGTAGACTTTTTTGAAAATAAATTGTTGCGGAGCAAAAAAAAGTGCAAAAAAGTGTAAGAAAGGAAAAAAATTCAGAGAGTGATCCTCCCTTGTTTACATGGTGCGCCGTGATTTTGTTCGTGTTCTAGGCTCGCGTCTCAAGTACGGTCTAGCCTAGCACCAGCACTGTACCATTGTTGAGCGTTTATTCAACTTTGCATCTCTGAATTGATTATTGCTGACCCTTTTTGCTACCATACTATAAGCCTTCCCAGCTCCACATACATCTACGTCGTGCTTTTGACTCTCCCTGGCAATCTCTCTATCCAAACTTTTGAGAGTTTTGACTACAACGGTTGTCGATCACCACCTGCTGCTTGCTAAGAACTGGTAAGATTTTGAGATTTGCTTGACGGATTTGTGAGGCCCCACCGCCACCATTTTCTAGTAGTCCGTAGGATCATATTCTTGTGTGTTTCTATTGCTGCTAACCATGGCAGGATCACAAGTCGATGAGACTGACTGGGAGAACATGATGAATAAGGACTTGCATGATAAATTTCAGCAAATGATGACTGAACAGGTGCAAGATGTGCTGAACAATTTTGCAGAGGCCATGGATAAGATAACTGGCTTTGAGAAGACGTTCGAAATGAAGCTCGATAACAAATTTAATGAACTTCTTGCGCGTCTTCCACAACCACCACCGGCTGCAGCTGCCGCACCTCTGCAGCAGCAACAACAACAACAACAACAATGACTACCTCCACGTCACGAAACAGCCCTCCGCCGAGCAAGCCGTGTCCCACTTGAGCCCGGCCAAACTTTTGGTGCTGCTGTTGATACTTTTGTGGCTCCTGCTGCTGATGCGGAGGAGGATGATTATGCAGGAGATTAGGAGGATGAGGTTGATCAAAATCAGAACTACGTGCAACCACCAGCACCACAACCACTAGGTCGTCCACATGCAAATAATGGCAATGGTAGGGCTCCCCCTTAGGTACGAGATCATGACCATCTCCCTAAACTAAAATTGAATATTCCACCATCTGAGGGTAGATACGTTCCTGATATATATCTTACTTGGGAGTTAGAAACTGAACAACGTTTTACATTTTTACAATATCCTGAGGAGAGACGTGTTCCTGCTGCTGTTTATGTTTTCACTTGTTTTGCATGTGTTTGGTGGTCTGAACATTATAGATTATATCCTATTCCAGCTACTTGGGCTGCTTTGAAAAATACTATGCATACTCGCTGGGTTCCACCATATTATCAACATTAATTGCTTCAAAAATTGCAGCATTTGAGACAAGGAAAAAATTCTATAGAAGAATATTATCAGGAATTACAAACTGGTATGATTAGATGTGGTATTGTGGAGGATAATGAAGCTATGCTTGCACATTTTATGGGTTGATTAAATAAAGAGATTCAGGCCATTCTAGAGTATAAGGAATATAATAATATCACTCGTTTATCCATCTTGCTTGCAAAGCTGAACGTGAAGTGCAGGATCGACAAGCATTGGCGCGAACTAACTTTTCTGTAGGTTGACCTTCATCATGGACACCGCGTGCATCCTCTACTTCCACTACACCAGCAGCTCCATCAGGTGCCACCACGAACCATGATACAAGAAAGCAGGCACAACCACCACTATCTGCCAAGAGCACACCTTCTGGGCCTGCATAGAGCTCTTCTTCATCCATGGCATTAACAGGGCAAACACATGATATTATTTGTCAATGTTGCAAGGGTGGGGGTCATTATGCGAGACAATGCCCATCTAAGCGTGTGATGATTGTTACTGAGGATGGTGGGTACGAGTCCGCTAGTGACTATGATGAGGAGACTTTGGCTCTTATTATAAGTGAAGAACATGGTGGAGATGATTCTGATCATGAGAGGTAATACATGGCTGCTGAAGATGCTGACAGGTATGAATGTTTAGTTGCTCAACGTGTTTTGAGTGTGCAGGTTACACAAGCTGAGAAAAATAAGAGGCATAATTTGTTCCATACAAAGGGAGTTCTGAAGGAATGTTCTGTTTGCCTCATCATAGATGGACGGAGCTGCAACAACTTGGCTAGCATGGAGATGGTGGAGAAGCTATCTCTCACCACAAGACTGCATCCACATCCTTACTACATCCAATGGTTCAACAACAGCGGCAAGGTTAAGGTAACACGCACTGTTCGTGTGCATTTTAGTATCTCTACATATGCTGATTATGTTGATTGTGATGTGGTACCTATGCAAGCATGTTCCTTATTACTTGGTAGACCATGGCAATTTGATAAAAAAAATTGTACACCATGGTAGAAAAAATCAGTATACTCTTATTCATAAGGACAAAAATATTACTTTGCTTCCTATGACTCCTGATTCCATTTTGAAAGATGATAGTAATAGAGCTAATAAAGTAAAACAGGAGAAAAATAAGAGTGAAAATCAGATTGTGGCAAAACAATTTGAGCAAAAAATGAAGCCTAATAATAAAATATCTAGTGTTGTTTCTGAAGTTAAATTGAAAAGTGCATGTTTGTTGCCACCAAATCTGATATTGATGAGCTAGATTTTAGCAAAGCTGTTTGCTATGCTTTTGTGTGCGTAGAGGCATTATTTTCATTCGAGGACGTGCCTTCCTCTTTGCCTCCTGCTGTCACTAACATTTTGCAGGAGTTCGCTAACATCTTTCCACAAGACGTGCCACCGGGATTACCACCTATTCGAGGGATTGAGCATTAGATTGACTTAATTCCCGGTGCTTTGCTACCCAACCGTGCACCATACCATACCAATCCAAAGGAGACGAAGGAGATTATGTGTCAAGTCCAGGAGCTGCTCGACAAAGGTTATATACGTGAATCCCTTAGTACTTGTGCTGTTCCTATTATTCTAGTGCCAAAAATGATGGTACGTCGTGTATGTGTGTTGATTGTAGAGGCATTAATAATATTACTATTCGTTATCATCATCTTATTCCTAGGCTAGATGATATGCTTGATGAATTGAGTGGCTCTACAATATTATCCAAAGTTGATTTGCGTAGTGGATACCATCAAATTCGTATGAAATTGGGAGATGAATGGAAAACAACATTTAGAACTAAGTTTGGATTATATGAGTGGTTAGTCATGCCTTTTGGGTTTACTAATGCACCTAGTACTTTCATGATATTAATGAACGGAGTTTTACGTGCTTTCATTGGACGATTTGTGGTAGTCTATTTTGATGATATACTGATTTATAGCAGATCTTTGGAGGAACATTTGGAACATTTAGGTGTTGTTTTTATTGCTCTATGTCATGCACGTTAGTTTGGTAACCCTGGGAAGTGTACCTTCTGCACCGATCGAGTGTCTTTTCTTGGCTATGTTGTTACTCCACAGGAAATTGAAGTTGATAAAGCCAAGATTGAAGCTATTGAGAGTTAGCCGCAGCCCAAAACGGTCACACAAGTGAGGATTTTTCTTGGCCTTGCTGGATTCTATAGGCTTTTTGTGAGAGATTTCAGCACCATTGCTGCACCTCTCAGTGAGCTTAAAAAGAAGGATGTACCTTTTTTTGGGGTACGACACAGGAAGAAGCCTTCTCGATATTGAAAGATAAGTTGACACATGCTCCTTTACTCCAACTTCCTGATTTCAATAAGACTTTTGAGCTTGAATGTGATGCTAGTGGAATTGGATTAGGAGGTGTGTTATTACAAGATGGCAAACCTCTTGCATACTTTTCTAAAATATTGAGTGGGCCTAGTCTGAATTATTCTACTTATGATAAAGAATTGCAAGCTCTTGTTCGGACTTTAGAAACATGGCAACATTATTTATGGCCCAAAGAATTTGTTATACATTCTGATCATGAATTATTGAAACATATTAAAAGTCAAGCTAAACTTAATCGTAGGCATGCTAAATGGGTTGAATTAATTGAGACTTTCCCTTATGTCATTAAACACAAGAAGGGTAAAGAAAATGTTATTGCTGATGCATTGTCTCGTCGCTATACTATGCTTTCACAACTTGACTTCAAAATATTTGGTTTAGAGACCATCAAAGATCAATATGTGCATGATACTGATTTTAAAGATGTAATGTAGAATTGTAAAAATGGAAGAATGTGGAACAAGTTTGTCGTGAATGATGGATTTGTGTTCCGTGCTAACACGCTATGCATTCCAGCTAGCTCCGTTAGTCTTTTGTTGTTGCAGGAGGCACATGGAGGAGGATTAATGGGACACTTTGGCGTGAAGAATATGGAGGACGTACTTGCTACACATTTGTTTTGGCCAAAGATGAGACGGGATGTTGAGTGTTTTGTTGCTCGCTGCACTACATGTCAAAAAGCTAAGTCACGACTCAATCCTTATGGTTTATATATTCCTTTGCCTATACCTGGTGTTCCTTGGGAGGATATATCTATGGACTTTGTTTTAGGTATACCTCGAACAAAGAAGGGGAAGGATAGCATATTTGTTGTCGTGGATAGATTCTTGAAAATGGCACACTTTATACCATGTCATAAAAGCGATGATGTTGTTAATGTTGCTGATTTGTTCTTTCGTGAAATTATTCACTTGCATGGTGTGCCAAATACTATTGTTTCTGATCATGATACTAAATTTCTTACACTTTTGGAGATGTTTATGGGCTAAGTTGGGGACTAAACTACTTTTTAGTACAACTTGTCACCCCCAAACTGATGGACAAACTGAAGTAGTCAATAGAACTTTGTCTACTATGCTTAGGGCTATTTTGAAGAATATTAAGAAAATGTGGGAAGAATGCTTGCCTCATATTGAATTTGCTTATAATCATTCATTGCATTTTACTACTAAGATGTGCCTTTTGAAATTGTGTATGGTTTCCTACCTCGTGTAGCTATTGATTTGTTGCCTCTTCCATCTTCGGAGAAGGTTGATTTTGATGCTAAAGAACATGATGAATTTATTTTTAAAATGCATGAGTTACCTAAGGAAAACATTGAGCATATGAATGCTAAATATAAACTTGCTGGAGATAAGGGTAGAAAACATGTTGTGTTTTCACCTGGAGATCTTGTTTGGTTACATTTGCGTAAGGATAGATTTCCTAATTTGCACAAATAAAAGCTAATGCCACTTGCTGATGGTCCTTTTAAGGAGTTAGAGAAAATAAATGATAATGCATATAAACTTGAGTTGCCTGTAGATTTTGGGGTTAGTCCCACTTTTAACATTGCAGATTTGAAGCCTTATTTGGGTGAGGAAGATAAGCTTCTGTCGAGGACGACTTCATTTCAAGAAGGGGAGGATGATGAGGACATCAATACCAATGTTACACCCACAACCCTTGCTGCTATACATACTGGACCAATTACTAGAGCTTGCGCATGCCAATTAAATTACCAGGTACTTTCGTTTCTTGGTAATGATTCTAATGTTCATGAGAATATGATGCTGCCTAAATTGGATACATTTGTTTTGCTTACAAATGAAGGGCCTAGCTTGGACAAGAAAGATGAACCTTGGAGCAAGTTCAAGCATGGAGAAGATGGCGTGCACAAGGGGAATAAGAACGGAGTAACAAGTGATGATTCCAGGACTTTGAAGCCACCATAATGAGTGCATGAAGCCTTGGATGAAATATACAAGATGCCACTTCATAAATTTCGTCTAGAGGCTATTCTAGGTGTTGCGTCACCTTATTTTGGGCCAGGCCCATTTAATTTCGAAATACTTGATTATAGGCTATTTTTAGAGTCTGTATGTGTGGGGAAACAAGAGTTAGTCATGCGGAGCATCTTACGATCATCCCCATGTACACTCAAGCATACTCCTTTGGACCTAAGGTGAACTTGCTCCTTTCTGGATCTTCCCTTTCCGCATGTAAGACATGGATGCTACTTCAAGCGCGGACCTTTTGCATACTCATGTACACCCAAGGAGACCATGGAGAGACCAAGAACCAAGGCCAAGCGTGCACTGAAGCGAAGGAAGGAGAAGGAAGAAGAGTCTTCTGCCACAGCAGCCGGACATTCGGCCATCACCCCGGACATCCAGCGCCTTCCGAAGCCCCGGACATCCGGTCCCACCAATCCAGAGAGCACAGGAGCAAGGTTGAACCCTACCTACATCATCTTGGATCAGAGCAATGTTGATCACGAATTTGGAGCCCCTGCCCCTTTGTTTTCTAGCCTAATTTTGTTGATTTCATCCTAAATTCAAAAATCCCCACCAAAAAATAGCCCCCATTTTTTTGTGATTTGTTGGTTTGATGATGTTTTGTTGATTTTCATCCATTGATTTGCTTGGTTTCGAGTGGATCTAGCCTTACCCCAATTTTCCCCACTTTCCATCCATGAAATCTCTGCAATTTTGCCCCTAAAATCATCAATTTCCATCCCCAAAATCGAGTTCCTCGAGTTCATCCTTGGATTTGGAGCCCGGACATTCGGCCCTTGGCCCCGGACATCTGGCCCCCTGGACATTCGGCCATTAGCCCGGACATCCAGCTCCTCGAGAACAAAATCTGCATGGTTCTGGACATGAGCCCCCGGATATCCGGCCCCCTACCCCGGATGTCCAACCCCTCGGATTTCAGCGTCCCGTGTTTCGTCGTTTTGCCCATAACTTCCACATCCGGAGTCCGATTCTTGCGTTCTTTAGCTCGTCGAGTAGCTATTGGCATCCTCTTTCCATCTAGATAGGTTTCAACACCATTTGACTCCATCAATGTTTTCGCACTTTGGCATCTTTGCCTAGGGCTCCCACCATATCATCCGCATAACCACCATCGACTTCCGCAACCTAACCCATTTTGTTCCCCATTATATTTGTGGTTGTTTGAGTTGTGATTAGAGTCTCCTAAGGTGTTTCGGCTACTTAGGGACGGTTTCTTCTTCATCAACCACCACCATAACATCCACATAGGCTTTCCCACCATACACTTCCGCCACCCCAACTTAACCCAAGTTTGTTAGTGTTGCGAGTTGTGTCTCCTAAGGTTTTTCGGCTACTTAGGGACCATGCTTTCAAATCCAACACTTTGTATAGCCCATCATACCCTTCCTCCACCATAACCCATTTTGACCAGGTTTCCACCAATACTTCCGCAGCCACCATCGCTTTCCCGCTACCAACATATTGACATTTGCCTTTGAGATTTTGAGTTTACAATTTTTCTGTTTCCTAAGGTGTTTCGGCTACTTAGGGATGAGTCTCCATCATCTTGGTATCTACATCAAGAACACTGCCACTCATCATCGCCATGGACGGTAACCTCCATATCATCTTGGTATCGTGGTATTCCTCCATTGTATATTCCCATGCCATTGCATTCATAACCCCTAGCCCATTTTGCGTCACTTGCCTATCAAGACTAGCCATATGTGTATTGCAGGCAACATTACTAGTGCACATTAGGGATCATTGATCTACACCTTCCATTGCATACATACTATACCATATCGGTATCATTTTGGTATCATATCATCTCGTGTGCCTCAAGTTTGTTCTTGCATATAAACAATTGCTATCTTGGTTTGTGCATTGTGCAAAAGTGGCCATACACATACAAAAAAAGGAATAAATCTTTTAAGCAAAAGAGAAAGAGCAAAGAAGCTTGTAAGCAAGTGCCATAGCATCATACCACATTGCATATAAGATTTTCATATCCGATCATCTTGGATCACACCACCGGAACATACATATATAGCATACCTGGGATAGAAAGGTCATACATTTTGCATCTTATAGGTTGTGCACAAGTGTCGTGTCCGCCTATTGAGCAATCGTGCTAGCGTCTCTCTAGAGTTGTGCAACAAGAGCATTTTCCATGGATTCCACATTTTGAGCTCATTCCTTGGTTGCACGACTCCATTTATCTATCCGTGTGTGCGTTTCCATCTGCCATTCATTGCTATTGGTCTACTTCTTTCACTTGCGAATTTGAGAACCTCTTTCAACATTATTGGCTCTTGCTAACATTTTGCATCAAATTTTTGTGCCACTATCCTCACCGAGCTCCACCATAAGCCTTATTTGTGTAGGTGTGAGAAATTCATGAGATCGGTACCAATTGTGCTATTTCCTTGTTACATCATTGAGTGATCATTGATCCATTCTCAACATCGGTCAAGGTACATTTGGTATAGTTCTTCTCTTTCTCCCACTCATATTTGCTCGAGTCTTGTGATGGATAGGCGAGGCATTTCATCTCCGGTCTTCGATAGCAACGACAGTGCGAACAACTACATCACCAAATCATCAATCTTCGATCTACAACGACAAATGCAAGGCGCACAATCAACATTGCGAGAGCGCATTGACAACCTGGCCATCGACATGCGACACTGCGAGCTACATACAAGAGACTACCTCGACAACAAGCTTTCCGCACAAAAGGAGGAGGAAGATGCAAGGATGGAGGAGATTCGGTCCTTGGTCAAGTCTACTTCCCCTTCATCATACTCAAGGAGGCGACGTTCAAATCACAAGTCTTTGGAGCGCAAAAATGATACAAGCGGAAGTCAGCCATGTCTACATCTACATGGCGACCATCATCACATTTGTGATACACATCGTCATGAAGGGCAAGTCACCTCCAAGAATCATGTGCACGACGACGACGAACAACATCTACTACGAGCTCAAGTACAACAATGACACCATCATCATGAAGATGCTCCACAGGCGCAAACTTACAAGTCCCAACAAGCTCTACATCAGGCTACGACCAAACTTCATGAGCACAAGAGATGACCGCGAGACAAGAACCACCAAGAGGACGCTACGACTACTACCACCACCACCACTGTGGCATCTTTGCTAAGTGCTATCAAGGCATCTTCTCCATTGGACGTACTGCATCTTCGCCTACTTCCCATGAGTTCGCCTACATCGACATCTTCAACAACAAGGAGACCACCTACAAGCGAGGGCGACACTTCCATCTTCGGAAGCCCCTCAAGGAAGATGGCCGAGCATGGGAATTTCCCTTCGGTCATGGAGACGAGCTATGAGGTGCCACATCATATGGGCCTCCAACAACAAGACGGCGACAAGAAGGCTGAGCATGGGACTATCCCTTCAACCAAGGCGGCGATAGGAGTTGAGCATGGAGACATTTGAACCAACATCTCTCCGACACCCACATGTGACGAGATGCCCCAATTCCCATGTGAGGAGAGCCACCCCACCATGAGTGATATGAGTGACTCCACCATATGTGATATTGAGTGCATTTCCTATGAGAGGATGAGTGTGACAACCACTTGCCCCACACTTGAGAGCATTCCACACATCCTATGTGAGGTTGAGAGCCATTTGAGTGACTCCACCAACCATATGAGTGAGAGCATCATACCAAGAGTGAGTGAGCCACAACACTTACTGAGTGATGTAGTTGACACGGCATGTGAGGCCACTATGATTTCTAATGACTTAACCTCTACTCCGAGTGTTTCTTCTTCTTTGGTGCCAGGTCTCCAACATCACGACATGCCTATCCTCGACGAGTCCATACCTCAAATGGAGACAATGATGGCCATGGTGGACGATGATGCACCCCCCACATGGTTTCATCAAGATGAAGATGACAATGAGTGGATCTTCGACACCTCACCTACAACACATGAGCAATGCTCCAAAGGTAACATAGGTGATGGTGCTTCTATGGTCCCACTAGTGGACTCTCTTGACATCGATTGCTCCCATGATGTTGATCACCCTATGAATTCATCACATACTATGTCTTGTTTCGATATGCCACCCATTTACTATGAATATGATGATGAGCATGTTGAATTGCCTACTTGTGATGCTATGCTCCATAGTATATCATGTGAAAATTCTATTGGTCATGTTATGTTTGACAATCCATTAAACTTGTCATATGCAATGAGTGAGATCTCCCATATTGCATCATTTCAATCTCAACATAGTAACTATGCATGCCCCATTAAAATAAATCCCATTTGCACTTATGGCATAGATGACGAGATGATGGTCATTGGCTTTTGTTTTTCATGCGATGATATTGCTATGCTTCCTTTACATGATTTGCGCAATTCATCTACTATGGCATTCCATGATCACATTGTTCCAAATATGCATTGTTTTGGATTTTGTCAATATTCTCCGTGTAATGTTTCCATTAATGCTCATGAGGAGACCCCCATAGTTTCCTCATACATATTAGGAGATTCTAATGCATTCCATACTTTGCATGATTCCCATAATTACGTGCACCATATGCATTCCATGAATAACAATGCTCTACATATTTCTCGTGATGCATTACACAATTTGAGTCTCCATTATTCTATACATAATAACAAACCTCTCATGATGGATGGCATGCTTCTATATCATGCATCTCATTTATTTGAGAATTGGAGTTTTTGTGCTAACCAACACATGCACGTGCGCATCATGATGGATGATGTGTACATATACCATGCACACACAATTTTCCCTTTGTCTTTGTTTTGTGTAGGTACTCACGTATACTCTTCAACCTCCCAATCCCAATAGTTGACGAAACGAGCTCTTGAGAACAAGGATGACTTGGGATCACGTGGACTACCCTTACCACCAATCCCTTTGCGCAAGGACTACGCACATCTCTTTTACTTAGTTCTCACACAGCTATGGGCTATATATATCACTTGTTACTTTATGCCCAGTGTATCTTGTTCACTTTGCATGTTATGCATCTTTACATGATTTTGCCATGCAATTGTGACCCTTGCTTGCATCTACCCATGATTCACAATTATGATACTCCTATGTGTATTTGCATGTTTGGTGGAGATCCTTGTTACAATTACCATGTTTTCCTTATGCCACATGCTATTGATGCTTGTTGTGTAGGGAGAGTCATGATGTTCCATTGCTATTTACATAGGACTTCTTGCCAACACCATGAACCTACTTTGCTCATATCTTCCTTTCATGCTTGTGCTATGTCATGTGAATTATTCATGCACACTATTTGCACCCATGACATGCTTGCCATGATCCCTTCTAGTACGTTGCATCTTCGCACTACTAGCTTGATTGACTTGATCACTATGAAATGCTCCCTTGTCCTTTCTTATGATGTGCATGATGCCTACACTTGTTGGGTATCACACCACACGAATGCTAGGTTTTGCTTTTCCGCTAACCTCATATGTTTTTTCTGAGTGGTTGTCATGTTCTTTCGTTTTGAAGGATTCACAAGGCGGTACGATCACGAGACATTTTGGTTATGTGAAGGCATACATGATGTGCAACTCCAACATCCTCGATAAACTCATAAAGGTGAACTCCTTCCTTTGAGCCATCTTCAAATAAGCATATTGGATGGGTCACTCTTTCATTGTTGTTTCCTTCTTCTTGTCTACATGATATACATATTGGAGGGAGGACTGACATTGGAGATGGACCCAATGGACCTTCACCTTGAGGAATGCCACGACATTGAGCTATGGTACAACACCACCCATAACAAATTTGCATCTTATGCATGGATTAACCCACATTATGATTGCCTTGTTGCATCTATTTCTATGTCATCCATGATATACGAGCTTGTGCACTTTCTTAGCAAATTTGTTGTGATCTTTCTTGATGGAATATTCATACATCATGATCATATTGCCTACCATCAATTGCATGATAACTTATTCATATTGAGCATCCATTGCCATATTCATGCTATTGATAAACCTTCTCACTATGACATCATTTTGCACCGTGGTTGCATTGATCACATTCACAACACCTTTGTGCACAAGATAAATGAATTTGCTCCCATGAATTCTTTGCATACCATTCCATATCTTTTGGATAAGCTTCATGCACCTTGTCATGATCAATCTTGTCGCACAAACTCATTCCTACATGATGGATACTTTGTGTGCGCTAACCATTATATTTCTGAGTGTCGCTTGTGTTTGCTCTTTTTGCATGTGCACCACTCCAGAGACATCTTGGAGTACTTGGAATGCGCCATGTCTTCCAATCCATCCAACTACAAGTCCGTCCACGATAACCGTTTCCATGATGATGAGGTTTTCGATCCGAGGTCAGATCTTTCCCAAGGGAGGGGAGATGATGTGGAGCATCCTACGATCATCCCCATGTACACTCAAGCATACACCTTTGGACCTAAGGTGAACTCGCTCTGTTCTGAATCTTCCCTTTTCGCATGTAAGACATGGATGCTACTTCAAGCGTGGACCTTCTACATACTCAAGTACACCCGAGGAGACCATGGAGAACCAAAGAACCAAGGTCAAGCGTGTGCAGAAACAAAGGAAGGATAAGGAAGAAGAGTCTGCTGCCACAGCAGCCGGACATCTAGCCCCTTCACCTAGATATCCGGCCCCACCTATCCAGAGAGCACAGGAGCGGGCAAGTCTAGCCCGGACATCCGGGCAGAGGCTCGCACATCCGGATCCTCGCGAGCCACCGGACATCCGGCCCCCAGCCTGGACATCCGGCTCCCCTACGCAGTTGTGGGCCGAGAGCCCATGTAAACTCTCTCCCACTTACCCCTTCGTGGCCCTAGACTATATATACTCCCCCACCTCCTCCTAGTTGGGGTTAGCATTGGTTTAGCTCATTTAAAGATAGAGCTTTGCTCATCCATACAGATCTACTCCTTGAGAGAGACCGCGACCCCTCTTTGGAGAAGATCCAGGTTGGATTCAAGACCTCCTCACGGAGAAGACCCCCCATCAAGACCTCCTCACGGAGAAGAACCGGTTACCCTTTGTATCGCCCCATGTTGAGTTTGGATCATGTGATCTCTATGTGTACTCGGATCTAGCATATGTGTGATTGTTCTTGTTGGTTTGAGTGATTCTCTCGTGTTTCCCCTCGTGTTTCCCTTCGTGTTTCCCCTCGTGTTCTTCGTGGGATCCGCTCCTTTCGTGAAATATCGGCCATCTAGGGTTCCACCCTACATCAGTTAGGGTTGGTTTCAGACCGCTCCTCCAAGGGCCATGAAATTCCCCCTCTCGCCTCCATATATACAGCCCTTAGGGCATCATTTAGCTGCCAGTTCGCGTGCTTTGTTTGTGTTCAACGACCATACAAAGGCGTCACAGAACCCCACCTTGATTAATAAAGCTTTCCTCTTATATTTGCAATATCCATATTGCAATATTAGTTTCTTGCTTGTTCTTCATTTGCCTGCAGGAAACATACCTTCATGGTCAGGTTGATCATGCTCCGGCGTGGTCAATAACCTCTCGAAGTTGGTTTAGCAGTTGCTAAGGCGCGACGTCTTCGCATGTTCGTAGTCGGATCATCAAAGTTGACTTCATCAAAAACGATAGCCACCATATCATTGAAAGACGGGACACCATTGACTCTATCATTCAGGAGCCATGTAGTGCGTCTCATGTTCAGAATCATCTCCACCGTGTTCTTCACGCGTAATAAGACCGAAAGTCTCCTCATCATAGTCACTAGCGGACTCATACCCACCATCCTCAGTAGCAATCATCACACACTCATATTTGCATTCTCTTGCATAATGACCCCTTCCCTTATGACGAAGACAAATAATATCACTTGTGTGCCCCTGTTGATGCCATGGAAGAAGAAGAGCTCCGTGCAAGTCCGACAGGTGTGCTCTTAGCAGATAGTGGTGGTTGCGCCTTCTTTCTTGTATCACGGTTGGAGGTGGCACCTGATGGAGGTGCTGGTGTAGTGGAAGTAGAAGTTGCACGCGGTGTCCATGATGAAGGTCGACCTGCAGAAAAGTTAGTTTGCACCAATGCTTGTCGATCCTGCACTTCACGTTCAACTTTACAAGCAAGATGGAATAAACGAGTGATATTATTATACTCCTTATACTCTAGAATGGTCTGAATCTCTCTATTTAATCCACCCATAAAACGGGAAAGCATAGCTTCATTCTCCTCAACAATACCACATCTAATCATGCAAGTTTGTAATTCCTGATAATATTCTTCTACAAAAAAATTCCTTGTCTTAAGCGCTACAATTTTTGAAGTAATTCGCATTGATAATATGGTGGAATCCAACGAGTACACATAGCAGTTTTCAAAGCAGCCAAGTAGCTGGAATAGGATATAATCTACAATGTTCAGACCACCAAACAGATACAAAATTAGTGAAAGCATAAACAACAGCAGGAACACATCGCTCCTCAGGATATTGTAAACATGTAAAACATTGTTCAGTTTCTAACTCCCAGGTAAGATATATATCAGGAACATATCTACCCTAAAATGGTGGAATATTCAATTTTAGTTTAGGAAGATGGTCATGATCTCGTACCTCAGGTGTTCGTGTAGCCCTACCGTTGTGATGATATGCATGAGGACGACCTGGTGGTGGAGGTGCTGGTGGTTGCACGTAGTTCTGATTTTGATTAACCTCATCCTCATAATGGTCCTGCACCTCTGCAGTAGCAGCAAGAGCTACAGAAGCATCAACAGCGGCACCAGAATTTTGACCAGGCTCAATGGGAACGCGCAATGCTCATCCCACTTGATTTCGTGCGATAGGTGCAGCCGGCGATGATGGTGGAAAATGCGAAAGCAATTCAGTAAACTTGTTATCGAGCTTTGTTTCGAACATCTTCTCCATGCCATCTATCTTATCCATGGCCTCTTCAAGTTTGTTTAGCACATCTTGCACCTATCCACTCATCATTTGCTGAAACTTATCATGAAGCTCCTTGTTCATCAAGTTTTCGCAGTCAATCTTGTCGGCTTGTGATCCTGCCATGGTTAGTAGCAATAGAAACACACAAGAATATGATCCTACAGACTACTAACAAGTGGTGGTGGTGGGTGTCACAAATCCGTCAAGCAGATCTCAAATTCTTACCAGTTCTTACCCAACAGCAGGCGGTGATCGGCAACTGCTATAGTCAAAACTCTCAAAGCTTGGATAGAGCGATTACCAGGGAGAGTCAAACGCACGGCGTAGATTTATGTGGAGCTAGGAAGGCTTATAATATGGTAGCAAAAAGATCAGCAATAATCAATTCAGAGATGCAAAGTTGAATAAATGCTCAACGACGATACTGTGCTGGTCCTTGGTTATACCGTGCTATAGACGCGAGCCTAGAACAGTAACAAAATCACGGCACTGCACGTAAACAAGGGAAAATCGCACTCTGGATTTTTTTTGTGCTCCTCATTTTTTTGCGAAAAATCACTATAATGGCGAGTGTCTCAAAACTCTTCCCTCGTCAAAATGACAGGATGGGCACGGAATTTTTTTTGACAATTTTTTTTTTTGGAAATCAGGGCAGTGACGATGAAAAAGTGCGACAAAAATTCACTATGATGGCGAGTGTCTCAAAAGACTCAGAAAAGCTTAAAAATATGATAGGGAAAAAATATTTTCACTCGCCAAAATTTTGGCCTAAAAACTGCCCGGGGGTCTCCAAACACTTTTTTTGAAACCTACTCAGGCAAGGAAACACGAATCAGAAATTAGATGGATCTCGAAAACAAACCTAATATGAAAGGAACTCGGATTGGTGGTGGATATATGGTGGTAAGATATGGCAGTTGTGGTGGTAGTGGTGGTGGTATATGGATATTGATCGGTGGTGGTATATGGATACATATTGGTGGTGGTATATGGATACGGATTCAGAGTGGTGGCAGATAAGCGGTGGTGGTAGATGGCAGGGGCGATGATGATGGTGCGGTTGCGACGTGATCACTTATGACCATAACTCGAAACTCAAAAAGAGTAGACGCTAAGACCAGCAACTTGACACGATGATGCAACCGCAAATTCAACAAAGCAAAATACTGAAAATACTATGCGAAGGCTCAGACTGGTTCAGATAGGATGAACTAACCCTAATTTTTGTTGGCTTTTTCGTGGACTATAGGTATGAAGAACAGACTCGAACTAAACTATGAAAAACTGTAAAATCACACCGAGCAACCTGCAAATCTGATACCACTTGATAGAGGCGAAGGTGTCCGGATGTTTCGATGAGATGGTGGCTATTGTTTTCTGTGGGAGTCAACCTTGACGATCCGACTACGAACGTGCAAGACGTCACGCCTTAACAATCGCTAAACCAACTTCCGAGGGGTTATTGACCACGCCGGAGCACGATCAATTTGACCACGAGGGTCTGTTTCCTGTGAGCAAACGAAGAACAAGCAAGAAACTGAAATTGCAATCAGGATATTGCGAATATAAGAGGAAAGCTTTATTATTGAAGGTGGGGTTCTATGACGCCTTTGTCTGGTCGTTGAACACAAACGAAGTACGCGAAGATGCAGCTATGGCGAACTTTTAATCTAACCAAAACCCAGAGTCTAAACGATGCTCTAAGGGTTGTATATACTTAGGAGAGAGGGGGGAATTTCGTGGCCCTTGGAGGAGTCGTCTGAAACCAAACCTAACTCTTGTTTCCCCACACATACGGACTCTAAAAATAGCCTATAATCAAGTATTTCGAAATTACATGGGCCTGGCCCAAAAATAAGGTGACACAGCAGCTATAATACCCTCTGGACGAAATTTATGAAGTGGCATCTTGTATATTTCGTCCACGGCTTCATGCACTCATTATGGTGGCTTCAAAGTCTTGGAATCATCACTTATAACTCCGTTCTTGTTCCCCTTGTGCATGCCATCATCTCCATGCTTGAACTTTCTCCAAGGTTCATCTTTCCTGTCCAAGCTAGGCCCTTCATTTGTAAGCAAAACAAATGTATCCAATTTAGGCAGCATCATATTCTCATGAACATTAGAATTGTTACTAAGAAACAAAAGTACCTGGTAATTTAGTTAGCATGCACGAGCTCTAGTCATTAGTCCATTATGTATAGCAGCATGGGCTATGGGTGTAACAATGGTATTGATGTCCTCATCAAGTCCCTTATCAGGCCCTGGCCTATATGGTACCAACTACTGATATCCTGAACAGTGAGCATATATAAGCCATGGGATGAAACTAACCTCGATGGAAAACAACAGTCGTTCCCAAAATTGTCCTGTGTAGGTACATCGAGAAGCATGTTAAGCACAATAGGCTAAACATCAACCAAAATTATCCATGACAGACAAAATAATCTCCAAAAGATAGCTTCAGTGTGCAGGTTCAAGCACGCTAGTAAAACAAAACAAGTGGAAAGGTGTGTTAACTACAACAGGCCTAACATTTAACAACAAGCAAACATAGTCATTCAAACTGGTATTGTGCCGGTCTAAGTACATTGGTTATTGTTAAATAAAAATGGAAAGGCGTTTTAACTACAAGATGCAACAACCAAATGTAGTCATTCATAGTGGAATTGTTAAAACTGGTAGTGATGAAATTGAACTGCACGGTTCATACTTGCACATATAGAACATCACGTTGTGAATAATCGAATAAACAAGGCATACTACGAACAACCAAATATAGCATTTGAAACTGGACATATGCTAACTACAAACAACCAAACAATCAAAAAACTTTAAAAGAGGCATATGCTAGCTATAACAGGCTTAACAACAAGCAAATATATGCATTCCTATTGGTATGTTGAAAACTGGATTGATGAAATGTACTGCACAGTAAATAATTGCACATAGAGCATCACATTGTGAACAACTGAAATAAACAAGGCATACTGCAAACAACTAGATAAACCAATTAAAACCGGACATATTCACACTACACTACAAAAGGGACTTCATGTGGAGCATCCCAAGGCCATCCCCATGGAACTACCTACGTCACCGACGACACCACTTGGACCAATGACAAGAGCACGAGCAAAGGCTATCGAAGATAAGGTGAACTCGCTCCTTTCAGAACTACCACTTTCTATGCATGAGACATGGCTGCTACCTCAAGCGGAAACACTATGTGTGATCAGGTACTTGAAGGAGAGCCATGGAACAACTAAATCCAACGGATAAGACGACGAGGACACCGAGTGCCAAGGACGAGAAGAAGGGCTGCCACGAAAGCTACATCCATCGGACGATCGGTCGGGACCAGACGTCCGGCGTCTGAAGACCCAGCCGAGCTACAACGAGCGAGCGAACGACCGGCCCGGACCGGACGACCGGTGTCTCCGCACTTGAGCCAAACGAGCGGATGTCCGACGCCACCGGACGACTGGCGACCGGACGACCGGCCACTCCCGGAAATCCGATACCTCAGCAACCGAGCCAGCACTAGCGGAAGCCCGGAAGCCACTGGACGTCCGGCCGCCCATGAGTCAGCGGACGACCGCTACACACCGGACGCCCGGTACCAGTCTGCGCACAGGATCGGGCCCGAGGCCCATGTACCCCTTCACTTCGACCCCATTTGCACTAAGACTATAAATAGACCTCCTCCTCCTTCTAGTTAGGGTTAGCACTGGTTTAGCTCATTTGAGATAGAGCTTTGCTCATCCATATGGATCTACTCCTTGAGAGAGACTGCGGCCCCTCTTCGGAGAAGATCCATGTTGGATTCAAGACCTCCTTCATGGAGAAGACCCCCATCAAGACCTCCTTTGGAGACAAACCGGTTACCCTTTGTATTGTCCCGTGTTTGACTTTGGATCGTGTGATCTCTGTGTGTACTTGGATCTAGTATATGTCTGACCGTTCTTGTTGGTTTGAGTGATTCTCTTGTGTTTCCCCTCGTGTTTCCCCTCATGTTCTTCGCGAGATCCACTCCTTTCGTAAAAGATCGGCCACCTAGGGTTCCACCCTACATCATCTTGGTATCATGAACCAGGTTGATCATGATTTCGGAGCCTCCCCGTTGTGTTTTCTAGCTTAGTTTTGTTGATTTTGTCCCTAATTCGAAAATTCCAACAAAGATAGCCCCCCAATTGTTTTTGTGATTTGTTGGTGTGATGAAGTTTTGTTGGATTTGATCCATGGATTTGCTTTTCCACGAGTGGATCTAGCTTTTCACCATCATCTCCACCATTTGCATCCACAAAATCAACCGAATTTGACCATTTTTGCCACATCCACCACGAACCCTAGTTGTTCATCACGAGCCCGAAGCTTCCCAGGCACTGGACATCCGCCAGTCACTAGACGTTCGATGACCGGATGACCGCTCCACCACCGAACGTCCGACATTCCCTGAAGAAACTGAAAAATTTCAGTTCAGCCACCACCATCGTTTCACTCCCACTTCCGCATATGCAACCCAACACCACACTCGCTTTCCGCAACCACCATTGATTACTTGCTTCGCACTCCGACACATTTTTGCCACATTTTTTCTTGAGAATTTGAGTTGCGGTCCCATGTCCTATTGTGTTTTGGCTATTTAGGTACGGTTCGACATCAACATCACCGCCGCTCATCTTCTCCACGGATTCGTCATTGACAATGACCACCTCACCATTTTTGACACCGTCAACCGTTTCTTGCTTACAAACAACCAACATCAAACAGTAACCTCATCTTGGTATCATATATCTCATTCTTGCCCAATTTTGCGTATCTTACCCATCGCGACTAGCTTTTGAGTATTGTCGGCAACATCACTTGTGCACATTAGTGACCATACTTCCCATAGCATACATACCATATCATTGCTGCATATCTTGGTATCATCTCTTGTGTCACAAAGTTCTCATCGCATATACAATTGTGATCTAGGTTCGTGAAGCATTGCATGAGAAAAGAGCTCAAAAGAGAAAGATCCAAACAAGCTTTTAAGCAAAAGGGAAAGATAAACAAAGAGATTTTAAGCAAGAACCATAGCATCATACAACATTAAGATTGTCATACTAGATCATCTTGGATCATATCATCATAATACCATACATAGAGCATACTTGGGATAGAAGTTGTTGCATTTTTGCTTAGTAGGTTGTGCACAAGTCTTGTATCAGCCTATTGTGCAATCGCACTACCGTCTCTCTAGTGTTGTGCAACAAGAGCATTTTCGTGGATTCCACATTTTGGATCATCCTTGGTTGCACGACCCCATTTATCTCTCCATGTGTGAGTTTCCGTGTACCATATTTTGCTATTGGTCTACTTCTTGCATTGCAAACTTGCGAATCTTTTCCAACATTATTGAAGCTCACTAACAATTTCATCAAATTTTGTGCCACCATCCTAACCGAGCTCCACCATAAGCTTTTACTTGTGTAGGTGTGAGAAACCGACAAGAATTGGTACCAATTGTGATATTTCCTTGTTCCACATTGAGTGATCGTTGATCCATCTTCAACATCGGTCAAGGTACATTTGGTATAAGTTCTTCTCTTTCTCCCACTCACATATTTGTTTGGAATGATGGATAGGCCAAGTACTTCTACCAACCCACTCTTCATCCAGGAAAACGACTACGTGTCTTCCTACGTCACCAAGAGCCACCTCTTTGGTGCACAACGTGCTTTGCATGAAGAGCAACAAGCAATGAGTGAATGCATCGACAACCTCGCCACCGACTTGCAACTATCAGAGCAACGTACAAGAGACTATTTCGACAACAAGCTCGACGACCACAAGCAAGATAATGATGCAAGAATGGACGAGATGACTTCAAGTATGCCAAGAATGCAGAACGTCAAGTGCAAGATGACTTCAAGTATGCCAAGTTCTCATCCAAGTCCTATGGCTTCTCCAACAACCAAGCTTCAACGACTCCAACAACTTCTTCCTCAACAAAACCATCTACAAGCAACAACGACAAGTCGAGTTATAAGAAAACTTCGACAAATCCAAGTCACCCTCCTACTACAAGCAACTTCAAGCCGAGAGCTGCATCATCTTCTACCCCAACCGATGAGACCGTCAAGACAAGTTCCTTCAAATGCTTCACATGCGGAGGCCGAGGCCATAAGTCCTTTGAGTGTACCAACAAGCGAACCATGATCCTCAATGGCGATCGTACATACGACTCCATGCATGAAGGAAAAATGGAAGCCCTTGAGCAAGTGGCCATGCACTGGCAAGTGAACGAAGATGAAGAGGAACAAGTCTTTTGTGATGAAGATTCAACCCTCGCTCTCGTTGTCTCCGAGGTCTTGACTCTTCAACATCAACAAGAAGAAGACCAAAGATGGCATATCTTTCATACCAAGGCCGGCATCAATGGAAGGTCCGTTAAGGTCATCATCGATGGAGGGAGTTGCCATAACTTAGCAAGTGAAGAACGATGCTCCAAGATCCAATTTGTCAAGATGAAGCACACACATCCCTACAAAGTTCAATGGCTTAGCGACTCCGGCACTATCCAAGTCGAGCATAAAGTGCAAGTCACCTTCAAAATCGGAGCATACGAAGACACTTTGGAGTGTGATGTCGTTCCAATGACCTTTTTCCACCTTCTTCTTGGGAGACCATGGCAATTTGACCGAGGTGTCATCCACAACGGCCGAATAAATCACTATATCTTCATGATGAAAGGAAAGGAGTACGTACTTCACCCTATGTCTCCAAGCCAAGTGATCGCCGACAAGCAAACCACCCCTCGTGGAGAGAATAGTGAGAGAGCGAACCACCAAAAAGAGAGTGAGCGCCACAAGCCCAAATCGAGTGCCTCCATGATGAGCAAAAAGAATAACTTAGTTCTATTTGCCTCCAAAATTGAGATAAGAGAAGTGTGCGAGAACCCATCAAGTGTCATGCACTATGTCCTTTTGTGCAAGGACAAGGCACCAAAATCTAACACCTTTCACCATCTTCCTTTAGTGTTGTCTTCTCAATTGCAGGACTTCCAAGATGTTTTCCCCGACGAGCTACCTCTGGGTCTACCTCCTCTATGAGGCATCGAGCATCAAATCGACCTCATCCCCGGAGCTCCTCTTCCTAATAAGGCCCCCTACCATTTCAACCCCGAGGAAACCAAGGAGATTCAATGGCAAGTACAACAACTCATCTACAACAGCCATGTTCGAGAATGTTTGAGCCCTTGTGCCGTACCGATAATCCTTGTTCCCAAGAAGTATGGTACATATTGCATGTGTTCCGATTGTCGTCCTATCAATTCTATTACCGTGCGTTATCGTTACACTATTCCATGCCTAGATGATATGCTTGATGAGCATAGCGGAGCTACAATTTTCTCTAAGATTGATCTTAAGAGTGGCTACTATCAAATACGTATCCAAGAAGGTGATGAATGGAAAACCGCATTTAAGACCAAATTTGGCTTATATGAATGGCTTGTTATGCCAATGGGTTTATCCGAAGCACCCGACACTTTTCATGTGACTCATGCATTTTGTTTTTCGACCTTATATTGGTGTATTTGTTGTGGTCTACTTTGATGATATTCTTGTGTTTAGCAAATCTCTCAAAGATCATGTAACACACCTTAAGACCGTGCTACAAACTCTTAGGAAAGAGCAACTTTTTGCTAATATGGACAAATGCTTTTTCGGCATTGACAAGCTTGTTTTCTTGGGTTTCGTTGTGTCTTCTAAGGGTGTTCATGTTGATGAATCTAAGATCAATGCTATTAAGAATTGGCCTCAACCAACCAACTTGCAACAAGTGCATGGCTTCCTTGGTTTAGCCGGTTTCTACAGTAGATTTGTGAAGGACTTTAGCACCATTGCTTCACCTTTGCATTCTTTGAGAAAGAATAATGCACCTTTTGTTTGGGGACCATCCCAAGATACCGCATTCAATGAGCTTAAGAATTTTCTTACTCATGATCCCGTGCTTGCTTTACCCAACTTTGAAAAACCGTTTGAGATTCATTGCAATGCTAGTGGTAATGGCATAGGTGGTGTGTTAACGCAAGAGAAGCACCCCATAGCTTACTTTAGTGAGAAACTTTTTGGAGCGCAACTCAATTACCCTATCTATGACAAAGAGGTATATGCTTTAGTGCAAGTTTTGCATGAATGGGAACATTTATCATCCATACCGACCATGAAACACTTAAATACCTTAAGGCTCAAACTAAGTTGAACAAGTGTCACGCTAAATGGAGGTGAATTCATTGAGTCATTTCCCTATATAATCAAGTACATTAAAGGTAAGGAAAATGTTGTAGCGGACGCTCTTTCCCGCATATGCATGCTTGTTACTCAACTTGAATTGGATGTCATTGGCTTTGAGCACATAAAAGACTTGTATGTGCATGATCCTACTTTTGCTATTCCTTATGCCAAATGTTTGACACATACATCTTGGGAACGCTATTACATCAAAGATGGTTACCTTATGAGAGCTAAAAAACTATGCATCCCCGAGTCTTCTCTTCGTTTGTTACTTTTGCAAGAATCTCATGGAGGATGACTAATGGGTCACTTTAGACACGATAAGACATTTGCTATGCTCTCCAAGAACTATCATTGGCCCAAGATGTTCCACGACATAAACCGCTTCACCAACCAATGCACTACATGTCGCAAAGCTAAGTCTAAAGCTCAATTGATGTAGCGTGGAAACCCTAGGGGCCGATCTTTCACGAAAGGAGTAGATCCCGGGATGAACACGAAGAACACGAGGGGAAACATGAGGGGAAATCACAAAGGGGCACAAAGAGAAACATTCAAACCAACAAGATTAAGTCACACATGTGCTAGATCAATGAACACAAAAGGAGATACAAGATCCACGATCAACAAGGGACGATACAAATGGTAACCGGTCTTCTCCATGAGGAGGTCTTGAATCCACAAGGGGATCTTCCCATGACGGGTCTTGAATCCAAGGTGGATCTTCTCCCAAGAGGGGCCGCGATCTCTCTGAAGGAGTGGATCCATATGGATGAGTGAAGCTCTATCTCTCAAATGTAGGTAGGAGGAGAGTATATATAGTCTAGCGGGCGAAAGGGTACATGGGCCTCAGCCCTTTACTGTGCACAGACAGACGGGGCCGGACGTCCGGGCGTCGGGCCAGATGTCCGGGCCTTCGAGAGGAGCCAGATGTCCGGGGCTGGGGCCGGATGTCCGGGCTGACGGGGCGTCTGTTCTGTCCTCTGGATCGGTGGTGTCCAGATATCCGGGTGGGAGGCCGGATTTCTTGGTCGGGGCCGGATGTCCGGGGCCTGTAGGCTTGGCCGCTGGTCCGTTGCTGCAGGTGACACCTCCAGGGGCCGGATGTCCGGGGTCATGGCCGGATGTCCGGGGCCTGGGAGTTGTTCTTGACTCCTTCCATCAGTTCTCTTCATCCATGAACTTGGCGGCTTGTCTGTCTTGACGTGCATCTTCGGGAGGGTCCTCTTGGTACCTAATTATGCACAACATCTCGGACTAAGGTAGTAGCCATGTCTCGAGAGGATCATATGTAATATCACTAAGGAGAGAAGTCACCTCGGTCTCGAGAGCTCTAGCTCTAGCTCGAGTCATAGGTCCTCTTGGCACTTCGTGAGATGATGGTAGGCCCATGGGCATGACCGTAGGATGCTCCGCATCATCTCCCCTCCCTTGGGGAAGATCCGACCTCGGATCGAAATCCTTATCACCATGGTAGGGCGAGAGATCCTTGACATTGAAGATGTCACTCATGGAAAGGAGTCGGTATTTGTCGTTGTGGACCGTTTCTCCAAGATGGCACATTTCACTCCTTGCAACAAGATAGACAATGCTTCACATATTGCAAACCTCTTTTGTAGGGACATATTGCGTCTATAGGGAGTACCAAAGACTATCATCTCGGACTGTGACGTGAAGTTCCTAAGCTACTTTTGGAAGACCCTATGCGCCAAGCTCGGAATCAAGCTACTCTTCTCCATGGCTTACCATCCTCAGACCGACGGCCAAACGGAGGTGACCAACCTCACACTCTCCTCTCTACTTCGAGTACTCATCAAGAAGAACATCAAGGAGTGGGAGGAGTGTCTACCTATCGCCGAGTTAGCCTACAATCGAGCAAAACACTCAACAACCGACCAATCCTCCTTTGAGGTCATCTACGGATTCAACCCATTGTCACCATTGGACATTCTTCGTCTACCACTACAAGAGCGCATCAATTTGGATGCAAGTGCACGTGTGAACTGTCTCCAGAAGGTGCATGAAGATACAAGGCAAACCATCGAGCGCCAAGTACAACGACTTGCGGCCAAGCGCAACATCAACAAGCACCCCATGGTATTCAACATTGGAGATCTTGTGTGGCTACACCTTCGCAAGGACCGTTTCCCTAACGAACGCAAGTCAAAACTTCGATCACGCGCGGATGGACCCTTCAAGGTGCTACAACACTACAACAACAACTCCTACAAGATTGACATCCCACGCGACAAGTACTCCGTGAGCGACATCTTCAACATTAAAGATCTCTCCCCCTACCATGGTGATGAGGATTTCGATCCGAGGACGGATCTTCCCCAAGGGAGGGGAGATGATGCGTAGCATCCCACGATCATCTCCATGGACGCACCTACACCTCCAACGACACCACTTGGACCAATGACAAGAGCCCGAGCCAAGGGTATCAAAGATAAGGTGAACTCAGTCCTCTCCGAACTTCCACTTTCGATGCATGAGACATGGCTACTACCTAAGTCCGAGTTGTTGTGCATGATTAGGTATCAAAAGGATCCTCCAGAAGATGCACGTGAAGATGTACAAGCCCCCAAGTTCACGAATGAAGAAAACCAACGGAAGGATTCAAGGACACCTCCCAGGCCCTGTCCATCCGGCCACGACCCCGGACGATCGGCCCCTGGAGCCTCACCCACCACAGCTGCTCAGCCGCCAGAGACTACAGGCCCCGGACATCCGACCTCGCCAGCCCGGACATCCGGCCCTTCCCGTGCCACCGGATATTCGGCCTCCAGCCCGGAAATTTGGACCCCTCCGAACCCGAGAGCAATAAACCGGCCGCTCCAGCCTGGACATCCGGCCTCCTCAGCCCGGACATCCGGCCTCGCGTGGAGGCCCGGACATCCGGCCCGATGCCCGGACGTCCGGCCTCCCCTGTCTGCGCGCAGTGAAGGGCCTAGGCCCGTGTACCCCTTCTCATATTTCGTGTGAGAGCTTTTCTCATCCACTTGGTTACCTTCTCCTCGGAGATTCGAGCCTCCACCGGAGAATATCCCCCAAGGGGATTCAAGACCCCTTTTAGGGAAGAACTCAAGACCTCCTCACGGAGAAGACCGGCTACCCTTGTATTGTCCTTAGTTGTTCGTGGATCGTGTATCTTTCCTTATGCACTCGAGGATCTAGCACACGTGTGACTTATTCATGTTGGTTTAGTGTTTCCTCCTATGTTTCCCCCGTGTTTTCCCTCATTCCCTTCCACGTGTTCTTCGTGTTCTTCGCGGGATCCGCTCCTTTCGTGAAAGATCAGTCGATTAGGGTTCCACCCTACATAATCTTGGTATCTAGAGCCACGTTGATCACGATTTCGGAGCCTCCCCGTTGTGTTGCTAGATTAGTTTTGTTGATTTTGTCCCTAATTCAAAAATTCCCCACAAAAATAGCCTCAGTTTTTTGTGATTTGTTGGTGAGATGAAGTTTTGTTGGATTTGATCCGCGGATTTCATGTGTTGCAGGTAGATCTAGCTTTCCATCCACTTTTCCCTAATTTCCATCCACAAATTTCTCCGAATTTTGCCCGGATTAGACCTCTCCACACGATGTTCATCACATTCGTCCCCGGATCTCGAGCCGAGACATCCGGCCATCAGGCCCGGACATCCGGCCCCTGGCAGCACCACTTCCTCTCCACCACTAGTTTTCTGCCCATTTTTCGCCAAATTTTGTTCTGGTTCCCACATATACTTCCGCATACCTCCACCACTTCCGCATAGCACAACGATATACCACATACACAACCACCGCTTACCAACTCCAACTCCGATAATTTTGGTCCAATTTTGCTTTGAGAATTTGAGTTGCGATACCGTGTCATACTTGTGTTTTGGCTATTTAGGTACGGTTCGACATCAACATCACAGCCGCTCATCTTCGCCACGGACGCGTCATCAACAACGACCACCTCGACTACATGTTCGTACTCGTGCCACCATTTTGACACTTTACCGTCCGCAAGAGACGGTAACCTCACCTTGGTATTGGACATATCACTCTTGCCATTTCATTGATAGCCATCATAGCCTTACTCCTTTGCGTTGCTTACCCATCGAGACTAGCCTTTGTGTATTGCCGGCAACGAGACTTGTGCACATTAGCGATCATACTTCCCATAGCATACATACATCATTGTTACATATCTTGGTATTATCTCTTGTGTCACAAGGTTGTCATCGCATACACAATTGCTATCTTAGTTCATCAAGCATTTCATGAGAAAAGAGCTCAAACATCAAAGAGCCAAACAAGCTTTTAAGCAAAAAGGAAAAGATAAGCAAAGAGCTTTTATGCAAGAACCATAGCATCATACAACATTAAGATTGTCATACTCGATCATCTTGGATCATATCATAGAAACACCTTTCATAGAACATACTTGGGATAGAAGTCGTTGCATTTTTGCTTAGTAGGTTGTGCAAAAGTCTTTGTATCCGCCTATTGTGCAATCGTGCTAGCGTCTCTCTAGTGTTGTGCAACAAGAGAATTTTTGTCGATTCCACATTTTGGCTCATCCTTGGTTGCAAAATCCCACTTATCTTTTTGTGTGTGTGTTTCCGTGTACCTTTTCTTGCTCGGTCTACTTGTTGCATTGCAATCTTGCTAATCTTTTCCAACATAATTGAAGCTCACTTACAATTGCATCAAATTTTGTGCCACCATCCTAACCAAGCTCCACCATAAGCTTTTACTTGTGTAGGTGTGAGAAGCCGACAAGAATTGGTACCAACTGTGCTATTTCCTTGTCCACATTGGAGTGATCATCGATCCACTTTCAACTTCGGTCAAGGTAAATTTGGTATCCATTCTTCTCTTTCTACCACTCACATTTTTCTTGGAATGATGGATAGGCCAAGTACTTCTACCAACCCACTCTTCATTGAGCACGACGACGACATGAACTCCTACGTCACCAAGAGCCACCTCTTTGGTGCACAACGTGCTTTGGATCAAGAGCAATAAGCAATGAGTGAACGCATCGACAACCTCACTGCCGACTTGCGACTATCCAAGCAACGTACAAGGGACTAATTCGACCATAAGCTCGACGATCACAAGAAAGAGAATGATGCAAGGATGGACGAGATTCGCGCTTTGTTGCTCCACCTCTCTTCTTCCACTTCGTCCTCTTCAAGAAGGACCTGCTCAAGTCGACACTCCGGCTTTACCCTCTCTGACTCAAGTACACCGACATCGATCACTCTACGTTTTGCCACGCGCAACGATCGTCAAGCAAGCCTCAATCCTCTACGCGACACCATCTCTCAAGAGACCCAACAACGTCAAACCCAAGAGGCTTTTGCACTAGCACGAGAACGACAACGACAACGACAACGCCAACATGAAGAGGAAGATCGAGCATGTTTACACCAAGAAGCACAAGATGTCGAGGCACAACGCCAAGAACAACAACTCCGTGAAGCTCAAGCACTTGCGGCGCAACAAGCCCTCCAAGAATCAAGTTGAGTTGTAGCCAACCGAGGCCGACAAGCTCGTGAACATGAAGAAGCACTTCGCGAAGAAATTCAAGAACGAACATTTCAAGCTTGTGTGCATCGTCAAGTTCCTCAAGTTCCTCCTCGAGCTCGACAAGCTTCTCCACAAGCTTGCCAAGAACATCAAGTTCATCAAGAGCATGACGAAAATGGAAATCCTCCACAACAAGAGCAACATGAGGTTGACAACCCTCCTCACCAAAAGCGACAAGAGCTTGACAATCATCAACAACATGGGCGTCATCATCCCCGACCCCAACACAAAGAAGAGCAATGCTACGGCAAGCTCAAGTTCACCATTGCCAAGTTCAATGGAAGCAACGATCCCGAAGAGCATCTTTCATGGGCATTGAAGGTCGACAAAATCTTCCGTTTGCACAACTATGAAGAAGAGAAGAAGATTGCAATGGCATCCCTTGAGTTCCAAGACTATGTTCTCATTTGGTGGGAACAAGTTGTCGAGCGCCGAGAGGCAAGAGGTGAACCACCCATCACTACTTGGCCACAAATGTAGGATGGAATGAGAGCATGCTTTGTGCCTACCTACTACAACCGCGACCTCTTCAAGTGTAGCGACCAGACCTCAAACAGTCCAATCTCTATGCTCCGGTGTCATCCCTGGATCAGTAATGCTGACACCACACAGTACTTGAAGGATTTATAACAGAGTAGCAATCAAACACTTATTACATCGAGTGTCTCAAAAGAGAACTTATTACAATAAATATGGCTTCAGGCCATCTAATAATGATAACAGCGGAAGGCTTGGAAGATAAGTGAGACCATCAACTCCAGCGGCATCACTGAGTATAGAACCATGACCTAAAACTCCTTAATCGTCGTCTGAAAAGTCTGCAACATTAACGTTGCAGCTCGAAATAGGTCAGCACATCGAATATGCTGGCAATGTAACACATAGAGAATAATGGAATGAAACAGCTATTCTGTATGCATATTTGGCTGGTGGAGAGCTCTATGGTTACAGTTTTGCGTAAAGCCAATTTTTCCCTACTACAAAGGAATGAATTTATTTAACTATCATGGTGGTTGTTAAACATTGAGAATGGTTGACAGCATTCTCAATCCCAATTAATCATCATCATTAAACAAACCCATCAAAATTAATTTTTTTGAGTAACATGATGAGATTCACATGATAATCCAAGTACTAGATACTCAAGATGTCCATAACCGGGGACACGTCTAACTATGATTAGTTTATACACTCTGTAGAGGTTTGCACACTTTTCCCCACAAGTCTCGATCTCCTCCGTTGGATTTCTCGCACTACACGGTGTTTGAGAAACGGATGACCGAGACATAGTCTTTCAGAAGCGCTAGCACCTTACGATGGGTAGACCATACCACCTACATCCCCTACATCTTCTAGTCTACCACTGTAAGAGTTCGCACGACTTAGTCAACTATGCTAGAGCCCATAATAGCTTGTGGCTGCACACGGAAGTTTCTAGCATGAACAATCTCATGATCCCTTTGAGCCTGGGTGCCGGTCCAAAAAACAATAGGCAAATCCTGGAATACCTAGGTACCTCAATCCACCCAGATGTGTGTTTAAGTTGCCACCTTAAATAAACCATTAATTAACAATCTCACGTCTGTCATGGAAACACTCACCCAATCCACGTCTACTAGCATAGCATGGCATAATAAGCAAACATAGAAGTAACTCCCAAAGGTTTGATAATATACAGGTAATAGGTACTACCTCAACTACTTCCCAAACCCACAATTTTAATTAGATCCTAATCATGCAATGTGTGAGGATTGATCTAATGCAATAAAACTGGGTAGTAGGAGGTATGATCAAAGTGTTACTTGCCTTGCTGATGATCCGGGAAACCTAGCGATTCGAAGTAACAAGCGGCGCACTCCGGGTACTCTAACGCAAACAAACAAGCATACAATAAGTACTCAGTAATGCACGGGTAAAACTCAAAATAAGAGATCTAACCAGAAAGTTCAACATAAGAACTCTGGTTGGCAAAAAGAATCAAATCGAACGAAGCAACGAAAGACAAATGGCAAAAGAAACATGCTTCGTTCACTATTCTGGATCTAAGGAAATTTTTACAGTGGCAAAAACTTGTTTGAGTTGGTTAAACAGAAAGAGAGTTTCGAGACAAAACTCCAGGCGCTTGAATCGCCTGATTCCGATAAACGAGCGAAAAGTTAGACTAAAACGAAAATCGGATCAGAGACCGCGATCAGAAAAATCGCGGATTTAATCCGAGAAAAAGAAAAACGACGAACATTCATTAAAATGTACGAACGGGGGAACACTCACTATTTAAATAAACCGGAAAAACCGATCTATTTATAAAGAACCAAAACTAAAAAAACGAACAAAACCGTCGGAAAAACCGAATGGTTTTTTGAAAAAAAACCGTGGCGAAAAGAAAAAAAAACTACCTCCGGCGGTCCGGCGAACGGCGGCGGCGGCGGTGCGGTGAA